>NC_058082.1:3533262-3833262 GCF_014858855.1 Bufo gargarizans
CCTGTGCCATCCTAGGGTACAACTCGCTCCTGGCCTCCACAACGTTCACCCAGTGTGCCGTCAGGGAAATGTAGCGTCCCAGGGCACAAGCACTTGTCCATGTGTCAGTGGTTTAGTGGACCTTGCCAGTAACTGTGTTGGTCAGGGCACAGGTAATGTTATGGGACACATGCTGGTGTAAGGCGGGCACGGCACACCGTGAAAAATAGTGGCGGCTGGGGACAGCATAACGCGGGACGGCCGCCGACATCAGGCTGCGGAAGGCCTCAGTGTTCACAAGCCTAAATGGCAACATTTCCAGGTCCAGTAATTTTGAAAGGTGTGCATTTAGTGCTATGGCCTGTGGGTGGGTGGCTGGGTATTTGCGCTTGCGTTCAAATGCCTGGGGTAAGGACATTTGTACGCTGCGCTGGGACACAGAAGTGGATGTGGTCGCTGATGGTGCTTGCTAAGGTCCAGGTGCAGGGCGGGAGGCATCCGGGCCTGCGCCTTCAACAGGGGATTGGCCATCACGTAACACAGGGGAAGAGGAGGCAGTGGTGTGAGCCGCAGACACAGATTGCGGACCCAGGCGATCGGCCCACCTATTACGGTGCTTTGATGCCATGTGGCGGATCATGCTGGTGAGGTTGCTAATGTTCATGCCCCTGCTCATTTTTGTATGGCACAGGTTGCAAATCACAATTCTTTTGTCGTCCACACTTTCCTCAAAAAGGAGCCAGACTGCGGAACACCTTCCCCTTGGCAAGGGAGATTTCAACAAGGGTGTTCTCCGGGGAACAGTTCCGGTCCTGTTTGGTGTGGCCCGCCTTCTCCCTTTTGCCACCCCACTGCCTCTTCCAGCCTGTTGCGGTCCTGCAGATCCCTACCCCTCTGTGCTGCTGTCCTCGCTCGGCTTTCCACCTTCCCAGGTTGGGTCAGTGACTTCATCGTCCACGACCTCCTCTTCTACTTCCTCACTCTGATCATACACCTGACTTGTTGACCTAACCACAACCTCAGTGATTGAAAACTGTGTCTCATCCTCTTCATCAACCTCTTGAGACAATAATTGCCGTTGAGTTATTGGCAACTGTGTCTCATCATCATCATCCACCTCATTAAACACTAATTGCTTGTGACTGTGGATGCTCAACAGTTTGGGAATCAGGGCACAAGATCTCATGTCCCTCTTCAAGCGGGCTTGTCGAGAGGCCCAAATTAAGGAATGGCGCTGAAAAGAGCTCCTCGGAATATCCGAGTGTGGGATCACTTGTTTGCCCAGACTCTCCATGGTGGGAGGAAGGAGGATCAGGGTGAGGATTGGGTTGAGCAGACTCTTGGCTACTGAGACTGACTTGGTGGATGGTGCTTAACCGACTGGAAGCATTATCTGTTGCAATCCAACCACCTGGTCGTCGCACTGGTCTGACTTTAAGAGTGGTGTCCTGCGCCGCCCTGCAAACTGGGACATGAAGCTCGGTATCATGGATGAGTGTGTTTCTTGTGCTCTGGCAGCGGGCACAGTTTCACTGCGCCCCGGGCCACGGCCTCTGCGTGCACCATCAGCAGCACGGCCACTTTCCCGTCCCTTACTGCTCACCTTGAGCATATTAAATGGTATATCTGTATCTCACAGGTGTAGTTTGATACGTTTAAGTGTAGGTTTATATCAAATATTAGCCACTGGAATATTAGCCGACTTAAAACTTAACTTTTATAATTACTTTCTAAAAATAAGTCCCACAAAAAGATAATTCATATAGATGACGGCAATAACTGCATAGGGTATCTGGAAATACTATAGATACAGATACAGGGCACCACATTCAACATGCACCACACAGAATTCTCCCCGCTGTATCTTTGGCCACTCGCGGCTATGATGACATTTCATTCAGACTGATGTGGTGGCTCCGGGTCTTGATTTGATGGTAATTCCATTTGGGTCTCTGGAACTTGATTGCTGAATCGTCCGCTGTAGACAGGGTCCAGAAAGTCTTAGATATGGAAGTATTTCCAGGATCTCCGTAACCCCTCTGTAGGAAATATAGATAGGGTATTACAGAATTGTCCCTACTTGATCTGTTTAGCCTAAAAGCGGAGAAATCTCCCGCCTAGATGCGGAAGAGTCACCCCCAAAGGAGCGACCCCACTTATCGATGGCTGACCCTAGCGGTAACTAGCCCTATATAAGGTACTCCCAGGTGAGGCCTATATTTTCCAGATGTACCATCTCATCCCAACGCATTTCCAATTATCTGACAGATTCATCAGGGGATAAAGGTGATAGAGTTACAGCTTCATAGCTACAAATGATAGACCCACTAGATAGATGCAGTCCAGAAGAATATCCGGAATCTGCTCCCTGATAGACCCGTTTAATCAGATAACGTTTTTGCTCATGTTTTACTCACGCTTTCCCATGGCGTGCGTTCCACCTCAGTGCGGCTGTGCCGGAACTAGTTACCAGGCGCATGCGCTAGTATCCCCAGTGGAACGCAGGTACGTCATTGATAGGCGCCCAGAAGTGCGTCTGTGGGATGTGTCGGCGCATGTGCTCGTACCTATGGTGGAACGCAGATATTCTACCAGATGGTATGACTGGACTTATTCAGCGCCTGCGCAATCAAATCGAATAGTATGCTTTATCGATCCCCCAGGCGCAGAGAACCTCTCTATCTGCTCGCTGCCATAATCGGATGCAGCTATTATGAAAAACTATCAATCGACTGATATTAGCTACAGACCAATATAACGTGTATTATACATGGACATGTCAGAAATTACGTGTATTAGGCGCATCTAGGCGGGAGATTTCTCCGCTTTTAGGCTAAACAGATCAAGTAGGGACAATTCTCTAATACCCTATCTATATTTCCTACAGAGGGGTTACGGAGATCCTGGAAATACTTCCATATCTAAGACTTTCTGGACCCTGTCTACAGCGGACGATTCAGCAATCAAGTTCCAGAGACCCAAATGGAATTACCATCAAATCAAGACCCGGAGCCACCACATCAGTCTGAATGAAATGTCATCATAACCGCGAGTGGCCAAAGATACAGCGGGGAGAACTCTGTGTGGTGCATGTTGAATGTGGTGCCCTGTATCCGTATCTGTAGTATTTCCTGATACCCTATGCAGTTATTGCCGTCATCTATATGAATTATCTTTTTGTGGGACTTATATAAAAGTAAAGTTTTAAGTCGGCTAATATTCCAGTGAGTAATAAATGTTATATATGATTGGAAGTCTGTCACATGTACAGTAGAGCAGGATTTGGAAGTGTATTTGGGATGTGGAAACGTCACGCAGGAGATATCCCACAGGTAACGTCAATGCCGTCAGCAGCGGCTAATGCTAAATTACAGGGAATGTCACAGGTGTTTGGGATGTGGAAACGTCACGCAGGAGATATCCCGCAGGTAGCGTCAATGCCGTCAGCAGCGGCCAATGCTAAATTACAGGGAATGTCACAGGTGTTTGGGATGTGGAAACGACACGCAGGAGATATCCCGCAGGTAGCGTCAATGCCGTCAGCAGCGGCTAATGCTAAATTACAGGGAATGTCACAGGTGTTTGGGATGTGGAAACGACACGCAGGAGATATCCCGCAGGTAACGTCAATGCCGTCAGCAGCGGCCAATGCTAAATTACAGGGAATGTCACAGGTGTTTGGGATGTGGAAACGTCACACAGGAGATATCCCGCAGGTAGCGTCAATGCCGTCAGCAGCGGCTAATGAAGAATTACAGGGAATGTCACAGGTGTTTGGGATGTGGAAACGTCACACAGGAGATATCCCGCAGGTAACGTCAATGCTGTCAGCAGCGGCTAATGAAGAATTACAGGGAATGTCACAGGTGTTTGGGATGTGGAAACGACACGCAGGAGATATCCCGCAGGTAACGTCAATGCCGTCAGCAGCGGCTAATGCAAAATTACAGGGAATGTCACAGGTGTTTGGGATGTGGAAACGTCACACAGGAGATATCCCGCAGGTAGCGTCAATGCCGTCAGCAGCGGCTAATGAAGAATTACAGGGAATGTCACAGGTGTTTGGGATGTGGAAACGTCACACAGGAGATATCCCGCAGGTAACGTCAATGCCGTCAGCAGCGGCTAATGAAGAATTACAGGGAATGTCACAGGTGTTTGGGATGTGGAAACGTCACACAGGAGATATCCCGCAGGTAACGTCAATGCCGTCAGCAGCGGCTAATGCAAAATTACAGGGAATGTCACAGGTGTTTGGGATGAGGAAACGTCACACAGGAGATATCCCGCAGGTAACGTCAATGCTGTCAGCAGCGGCTAATGCAAAATTACAGGGAATGTCACAGGTGTTTGGGATGTGGAAACGTCACGCAGGAGATATCCCACAGGTAGCGTCAATGCTGTCAGCAGCGGCTAATGCTAAATTACAGGGAATGTCACAGGTGTTTGGGATGTGGAAACGTCACACAGGAGATATCCCGCAGGTAACGTCAATGCTGTCACCAGCGGCTAATGCAAAATTACAGGGAATGTCACAGGTGTTTGGGATGTGGAAACGTCACACAGGAGAGGTCCCACCGGTAATGTCACTGTCCACAGCGTCTACGGAAAAGGTACACTGCATGTCACAGAATGTTTTTTAAGCGCACACGTTACACTGGAGATGTGGCACTGGCAAGGTCACTGTCAAAAGCGGACACCGTCTACGGAAAAGGTACACTAGATGTCAGATATTTTTGGATGCGCACACATTACACAGGAGATGTGGCGCGGATACGTTAACTGTCCGCAGAGACCTATTAGACGCTATTTAGTGCAGGATGCGCTAAAAATATATATTGCTGCTGTCAGACACAATAGACTTTAAAAGGACTTTTGGGTTTCTGGAAAGTTTTTCTCTCCCTGACTCGCAGTGAGCCGATCCTACGTCATTGAGGGCACCTGTAGCACCCGATGACGCGTTCCGGCCAGCCAAATACTGTAATGCCAGTTACCAACATGGCTCCGCCATTACAGTGAGCGCAGTACTTACCTGCACGTTCATTGGCTGCGTAGCGAAATGTGCGGGGAGGAGACTCAAGCATGGCGCTCGAACACATGGGGTACTCGGTCAAGTGCCGCCATGGGCCAAGCATCGAGATGCTCGAGCTAAACTGGTGTTTGGCCGAGCATGCTCGATCAACACTAATAGACACCTCCGGACGTGGGCACAGCAGGAACAGGGGACGGGTTTATACAAGGATACTTTACTGTAACAGCTGTGACTCTGTGGAGCAGTCACCTCAGAACGTGGTCACAGCAGGAACAGGGGACGGATTTATACAAGGATTCTTTACTGTAAGAACTGAGAATCTGTGGAGCAGTCCCCTCAGGACGTGGTCACAGCAGGAGCAGGGGACGGGTTTATACAAGGGTTCTTTACTGTAAGAGCTGTGACTCTGTGGAGCAGTCTCCTCAGGACGTGGTCACAGCAGGAACAGGGGACGGATTTATACAAGGATTCTTTACTGTAAGAGCTGTGACTCTGTGGAGCAGTCACCTCAGGACGTGGTCACAGCAGGAACAGGGGACGGGTTTATACAAGGGTTCTTTACTGTAAGAGCTGTGAATCTGTGGAGCAGTCTCCTCAGGACGTGGTCACAGCAGGAACAGGGGACGGGTTTATACAAGGATTCTTTACAGTAAGAGATGTGACTGTGGAGCAGTCACCTCTGGACGTGGTCACAGCAGGAACAGGGGACGGGTTTATACAAGGATTCTTTACTGTAAGAGCTGTAACTCTGTGGAGCAGTCACCTCAGGACGTGGTCACAGCAGGAACAGGGGACGGGTTTATACAAGGATTCTTTACTGTAAGAGCTGTGACTCTGTGGAGCAGTCACCTCAGGACGTGGTCACAGCAGGAACAGGGGACGGGTTTATACAAGGATTCTTTACAGTACGAGATGTGACTGTGGAGCAGTCTCCTCAGGACGTGGTCACAGCAGGAACAGGGGACGGGTTTATACAAGGATTCTTTACAGTAAGAGATGTGACTGTGGAGCAGTCTCCTCAGGACGTGGTCACAGCAGGAACAGGGGACGGGTTTATACAAGGATTCTTTACTGTAAGAGCTGTGACTCTGTGGAGCAGTCTCCTCAGGACGTGGTCACAGCAGGAACAGGGGACGGGTTTATACAAGGGTTCTTTACTGTAAGAGCTGTGACTCTGTGGAATAGACACCTCAGGACGTGGTCACAGCAGGAACAGGGGACAGGTTTATACAAGGATTCTTTACTGTAAGAGCTGTGACTCTGTGGAGCAGTCACCTCAGGACGTGGTCACAGCAGGAACAGGGGATGGGTTTATACAAGGATTCTTTACTGTAAGAGCTGGGACTCTGTGGAGCAGTCTCCTCAGGACGTGGTCACAGGAGGAACAGGGGACGGGTTTATACAAGGATTCTTTACTGTAAGAGCTGTGACTCTGTGGAACAGACACCTCAGGACGTGGTCACAGCAGGAACAGCGGACGGGATTATACAAGGCTTCTTTACTATAAAAGCTGTGACTCTGTGGAGCAGTCACCTCAGGACGTGGTCACAGCAGGAACAGGGGACGGGTTTATACAAGGATTCTTTACTGTAAGAGCTGTGACTCTGTGGAGCAGTCACCTCAGGACATGGTCACAGCAGGAACAGCGGACGGGTTTATTCAAGGATTCTTTACTGTAAGAGCTGTGACTCTGTGGAGCAGTCACCTCAGGACGTGGTCACAGCAGGAACAGGGGACAGATTTATACAAGGATTCTTTACTGTAAGAGCTGTGAATCTGTGGAGCAGTCACCTCAGGATGTGGTCACAGCAGGAACAGGGGACGGGTTTATACAAGGGTTCTTTACTGTAAGAGCTGTGAATCTGTGAAGCAGACACCTCAGGACGTGGTCACAGCAGGAACAGGAGACGGGTTTATACAAGGATACTTTACTGTAAGAGCTGTGACTCTGTGGAACAGACACCTCAGGACGTGGTCACAGCAGGAACAGGAGACGGGTTTATACAAGGATTCTTTACTGTAAGAGCTGTGTCTCTGTGGAGCAGTCACCTCAGGACGTGGTCACAGCAGGAACAGGGGACGGGTTTATACAAGGATTCTTTACTGTAAGAGCTGTGACTATGTGGAACAGACACCTCAGGACGTGGTCACCGCAGGAACAGCGGACGGGTTTATACAAGGCTTCTTTACTGTAAGTGCTGTGACTCTGTGGAATAGACACCTCAGGACGTGGTCACAGCAGGAACAGCGGACGGGTTTATACAAGGATTCTTTACTGTAAGAGCTGTGACTCTGTGGAGCAGTCACCTCAGGACGTGGTCACAGCAGGAACAGGGGACAGGTTTATACAAGGGTTCTTTACTGTAAGAGCTGTGACTCTGTGGAGCAGTCACCTCCGGACGTGGTCACAGCAGGAACAGTGGATGGGTTTATACAAGGCTTCTTTACTGTAAGAGCTGTGAATCTGTGAAGCAGACACCTCAGGACGTGGTCACAGCAGAAACAGCGGACGGGTTTATACAAGGATTCTTTACTGTAAGAGCTGTGAATCTGTGAAGCAGACACCTCAGGACGTGGTCACAGCAGGAACAGGAGACGGGTTTATACAAGGATACTTTACTGTAAGAGCTGTGACTCTGTGGAACAGACACCTCAGGACGTGGTCACAGCAGGAACAGGAGACGGGTTTATACAAGGATTCTTTACTGTAAGAGCTGTGAATCTGTGGAGCAGTCACCTCAGGATGTGGTCACAGCAGGAACAGGGGACGGGTTTATACAAGGGTTCTTTACTGTAAGAGCTGTGACTCTGTGGAACAGACACCTCAGGACGTGGTCACCGCAGGAACAGCGGACGGGTTTATACAAGGCTTCTTTACTGTAAGAGCTGTGACTCTGTGGAATAGACACCTCAGGACGTGGTCACAGCAGGAACAGCGGACGGGTTTATACAAGGATTCTTTACTGTAAGAACTGAGAATCTGTGGAGTAGACTTCCTCAGGACCTGGGCACAGCAGGAACAGGGGACAGGTTTATACAAGGGTTCTTTACTGTAAGAGCTGTGACTCTGTGGAGCAGTCACCTCCGGACGTGGTCACAGCAGGAACAGCGGACGGGTTTATACAAGGCTTCTTTACTGTAAGAGCTGTGAATCTGTGAAGCAGACACCTCAGGACGTGGTCACAGCAGAAACAGCGGACGGGTTTATACAAGGATTCTTTACTGTAAGAGCTGTGACTCTGTGGAGCAGTCTCCTCAGGACGTGGTCACAGCAGGAACAGGGGACGGGTTTATACAAGGATTCTTTACAGTACGAGATGTGACTGTGGAGCAGTCTCCTCAGGACGTGGTCACAGCAGGAACAGGGGACGGGTTTATAGAGGATTCTTTACATTAAGAGATGTGACTGTGGAGCAGTCTCCTCAGGACGTGGTCACAGCAGGAACAGGGGACAGGTTTATACAAGGATTCTTTACTGTAAGAGCTGTGACTCTGTGGAGCAGTCACCTCAGGACGTGGTCACAGCAGGAACAGGGGACGGGTTTATAGAAGGATTCTTTACTGTAAGAGCTGTGACTCTGTGGAGCAGTCTCCTCAGGACGTGGTCACAGGAGGAACAGGGGACGGGTTTATACAAGGCTTCTTTACTGTAAGAGCTGTGACTCTGTGGAGCAGTCACCTCAGGACGTGGTCACAGCAGGAACAGGGGACGGGTTTATACAAGGATTATTTTCAGTAAGAGCTGTGACTCTGTGGAGCAGTCACCTCCGGACGTGGTCACAGCAGGAACAGTGGATGGGTTTATACAAGGCTTCTTTACTGTAAGAGCTGTGAATCTGTGAAGCAGACACCTCAGGACGTGGTCACAGCAGAAACAGCGGACGGGTTTATACAAGGATTCTTTACTGTAAGAGCTGTGAATCTGTGAAGCAGACACCTCAGGACGTGGTCACAGCAGGAACAGGAGACGGGTTTATACAAGGATACTTTACTGTAAGAGCTGTGACTCTGTGGAACAGACACCTCAGGACGTGGTCACAGCAGGAACAGGAGACGGGTTTATACAAGGATTCTTTACTGTAAGAGCTGTGAATCTGTGGAGCAGTCACCTCAGGATGTGGTCACAGCAGGAACAGGGGACGGGTTTATACAAGGGTTCTTTACTGTAAGAGCTGTGACTCTGTGGAACAGACACCTCAGGACGTGGTCACCGCAGGAACAGCGGACGGGTTTATACAAGGCTTCTTTACTGTAAGAGCTGTGACTCTGTGGAATAGACACCTCAGGACGTGGTCACAGCAGGAACAGCGGACGGGTTTATACAAGGATTCTTTACTGTAAGAACTGAGAATCTGTGGAGTAGACTTCCTCAGGACCTGGGCACAGCAGGAACAGGGGACAGGTTTATACAAGGGTTCTTTACTGTAAGAGCTGTGACTCTGTGGAGCAGTCACCTCCGGACGTGGTCACAGCAGGAACAGCGGACGGGTTTATACAAGGATTCTTTACTGTAAGAGCTGTGACTCTGTGGAGCAGTCTCCTCAGGACGTGGTCACAGCAGGAACAGGGGACGGGTTTATACAAGGATTCTTTACAGTACGAGATGTGACTGTGGAGCAGTCTCCTCAGGACGTGGTCACAGCAGGAACAGGGGACGGGTTTATAGAGGATTCTTTACATTAAGAGATGTGACTGTGGAGCAGTCTCCTCAGGACGTGGTCACAGCAGGAACAGGGGACAGGTTTATACAAGGATTCTTTACTGTAAGAGCTGTGACTCTGTGGAGCAGTCACCTCAGGACGTGGTCACAGCAGGAACAGGGGACGGGTTTATAGAAGGATTCTTTACTGTAAGAGCTGTGACTCTGTGGAGCAGTCACCTCAGGACGTGGTCACAGCAGGAACAGGGGACGGGTTTATAGAAGGATTCTTTACTGTAAGAGCTGTGACTCTGTGGAGTAGTCTCCTCAGGACGTGGTCACAGGAGGAACAGGGGACGGGTTTATACAAGGCTTCTTTACTGTAAGAGCTGTGACTCTGTGGAGCAGTCACCTCAGGACGTGGTCACAGCAGGAACAGGGGACGGGTTTATACAAGGATTATTTTCAGTAAGAGCTGTGACTCTGTGGAGCAGTCACCTCAGGACATGGTCACAGCAGGAACAGGGGACGGGTTTATACAAGGATTCTTTTCAGTAAGAGCTGTGACTCTGTGGAGCAGTCACCTCAGGACATGGTCACAGCAGGAACAGCGGACGGGTTTATACAAGGGTTCTTTACTGTAAGAGCTGTGAATCTGTGGAGCAGTCACCTCAGGATGTGGTCACAGCAGGAACAGGGGACGGGTTTATACAAGGGTTCTTTACTGTAAGAGCTGTGAATCTGTGAAGCAGACACCTCAGGACGTGGTCACAGCAGGAACAGGAGACGGGTTTATACAAGGATACTTTACTGTAAGAGCTGTGACTCTGTGGAACAGACACCTCAGGACGTGGTCACAGCAGGAACAGGAGACGGGTTTATACAAGGATTCTTTACTGTAAGAGCTGTGAATCTGTGGAGCAGTCACCTCAGGATGTGGTCACAGCAGGAACAGGGGACGGGTTTATACAAGGGTTCTTTACTGTAAGAGCTGTGACTCTGTGGAATAGACACCTCAAGATGTGGGCACAGCAGGAACAGGGGACAGGTTTATAAAAGGGTTCTTTACTGTAAGAGCTGTGACTCTGTGGAACAGACACCTCAGGACGTGGTCACCGCAGGAACAGCGGACGGGTTTATACAAGGCTTCTTTACTGTAAGAGCTGTGACTCTGTGGAATAGACACCTCAGGACGTGGTCACAGCAGGAACAGCGGACGGGTTTATACAAGGATTCTTTACTGTAAGAACTGAGAATCTGTGGAGTAGACTTCCTCAGGACCTGGGCACAGCAGGAACAGTGGACGGGTTTATACAAGGCTTCTTTACTGTAAGAGCTGTGAATCTGTAAAGCAGACACCTCAGGACGTGGTCACAGCAGAAACAGCGGACGGGTTTATACAAGGATTCTTTACTGTAAGAGCTGTGACTCTGTGGAGCAGACACCTCAGGACGTGGTCACAGGAGGAACAGTGGACGGGTTTATACAAGGCTTCTTTACTGTAAGAGCTGTGAATCTGTGAAGCAGACACCTCAGGACGTGGTCACAGCAGGAACAGCGGACGGGTTTATACAAGGATTCTTTACTGTAAGAGCTGTGAATCTGTGAAACAGACACCTCAGGACGTGGTCACAGCAGGAACAGGGGACGGGTTTATACAAGGGTTCTTTACAGTAAGAGCTGTGACTCTGTGGAACAGACACCTCAGGACGTGGTCACAGCAGGAACAGCGGACGGGTTTATACAAGGCTTCTTTACTGTAAGAGCTGTGACTCTGTGGAACAGACCTCAGGAAGTGGTCACAGCAGGAACAGCGGACGGGTTTATACAAGGATTCTTTACTGTAAGAGCTGTGAATCTGTGAAGCAGACACCTCAGGACGTGGTCACAGCAGGAACAGCGGACGGGTTTATACAAGGATTCTTTACTGTAAGAACTGAGAATCTGTGGAGTAGACTTCCTCAGGACGTGGGCACAGCAGGAACAGGGGACAGGTTTATACAAGGGTTCTTTACTGTAAGAGCTGTGACTCTGTGGAGCAGTCACCTCCGGACGTGGTCACAGCAGGAACAGTGGACAAGTTTATACAATGCTTCTTTACTGTAAGAGCTGTGAATCTGTGAAGCAGACACCTCAGGACGTGGTCACAGCAGGAACAGCGGACGGGTTTATACAAGGCTTCTTTACTGTAAGAGCTGTGAATCTGTGGAACAGACACCTCAGGACGTGGTCACAGCAGGAACAGGGGACGGGTTTATACAAGGATTCTTTTCAGTAAGAGCTGTGACTCTGTGGAGCAGTCACCTCAGGACATGGTCACAGCAGGAACAGGGGACGGGTTTATACAAGGATTCTTCACTGTAAGAGCTGTGAATCTGTGGAGCAGTCACCTCAGGACGTGGTCACAGCAGGAACAGGGGACGGGTTTATACAAGGATTCTTTACTGTAAGAGCTGTGAATCTGTGGAGCAGTCACCTCAGGACGTGGTCACAGCAGGAACAGGGGACGGTTTATACAAGGATTCTTTACTGTAACAGCTGTGACTCTGTGGAGCAGTCACCTCAGGATGTGGTCACAGCAGAAGCAGGGGACGGGTTTATACAAGGATACTTTACTGTAAGAGCTGTGACTCTGTGGAGCAGTCACCTCAGGACGTGGTCACAGCAGGAACAGGGGACGGATTTATACAAGGATTCTTTACTGTAAGAGCTGTGACTCTGTGGAGCAGTCACCTCAGGACGTGGTCACAGCAGGAACAGGGGACGGGTTTATACAAGGATTCTTTACTGTAAGAGCTGTGACTCTGTGGAGCAGTCACCTCAGGACGTGGTCACAGCAGGAACAGGGGACGGATTTATACAAGGATTCTTTACTGTAAGAGCTGTGACTCTGTGGAGCAGTCACCTCAGGACGTGGTCACAGCAGGAACAGGGGACGGATTTATACAAGGGTTCTTTACTGTAAGAGCTGTGACTCTGTGGAGCAGTCACCTCAGGACGTGGTCACAGCAGGAACAGGGGACGTGTTTATACAAGGATTCTTTACAGTAAGAGATGTGACTGTGGAGCAGTCTCCTCAGGACGTGGTCACAGCAGGAACAGGGGACGGGTTTATACAAGGATTCTTTACAGTAAGAGCTGTGACTCTGTGGAGCAGTCTCCTCAGGACGTGGTCACAGCAGGAACAGGGGACAGGTTTATACAAGGATTCTTTACAGTACGAGATGTGACTGTGGAGCAGTCTCAGCAGGACGTGGTCACAGCAGGAACAGGGGACGGGTTTATACAAGGATTCTTTACAGTAAGAGATGTGACTGTGGAGCAGTCTCCTCAGGACGTGGTCACAGCAGGAACAGGGGACGGGTTTATACAAGGATTCTTTACTGTAAGAGCTGTTACTCTGTGGAGCAGTCTCCTCAGGACGTAGTCACAGCAGGAACAGGGGACAGGTTTATACAAGGATTCTTTACTGTAAGAGCTGTGACTCTGTGGAGCAGTCTCCTCAGGACGTGGTCACAGGAGGAACAGGGGACGGGTTTATACAAGGATTCTTTACTGTAAGAGCTGTGACTCTGTGGAACAGACACCTCAGGACGTGGTCACAGCAGGAACAGCGGACGGGATTATACAAGGCTTCTTTACTGTAAGAGCTGTGACTCTGTGGAGCAGTCACCTCAGGACGTGGTCACAGCAGGAACAGGGGACGGGTTTATACAAGGATTCTTTTCAGTAAGAGCTGTGACTCTGTGGAGCAGTCACCTCAGGACATGGTCACAGCAGGAACAGGGGACGGGTTTATACAAGGATTCTTTTCAGTAAGAGCTGTGACTCTGTGGAGCAGTCACCTCAGGACATGGTCACAGCAGGAACAGGTTTATACAAGGATTCTTTACTGTAAAAGCTGTGACTCTGTGGAGCAGTCACCTCAGGACGTGGTCACAGCAGGAACAGCGGACGGGTTTATACAAGGGTTCTTTACTGTAAGAGCTGTGAATCTGTGGAGCAGTCACCTCAGGATGTGGTCACAGCAGGAACAGGGGACGGGTTTATACAAGGGTTCTTTACTGTAAGAGCTGTGAATCTGTGAAGCAGACACCTCAGGACGTGGTCACAGCAGGAACAGGAGACGGGTTTATACAAGGATACTTTACTGTAAGAGCTGTGACTCTGTGGAACAGACACCTCAGGACGTGGTCACAGCAGGAACAGGAGACGGGTTTATACAAGGATTCTTTACTGTAAGAGCTGTGAATCTGTGGAGCAGTCACCTCAGGATGTGGTCACAGCAGGAACAGGGGACGGGTTTATACAAGGGTTCTTTACTGTAAGAGCTGTGACTCTGTGGAATAGACACCTCAAGATGTGGGCACAGCAGGAACAGGGGACAGGTTTATAAAAGGGTTCTTTACTGTAAGAGCTGTGACTCTGTGGAACAGACACCTCAGGACGTGGTCACCGCAGGAACAGCGGACGGGTTTATACAAGGCTTCTTTACTGTAAGAGCTGTGACTCTGTGGAATAGACACCTCAGGACGTGGTCACAGCAGGAACAGCGGACGGGTTTATACAAGGATTCTTTACTGTAAGAACTGAGAATCTGTGGAGTAGACTTCCTCAGGACCTGGGCACAGCAGGAACAGGGGACAGGTTTATACAAGGGTTCTTTACTGTAAGAGCTGTGACTCTGTGGAGCAGTCACCTCCGGACGTGGTCACAGCAGGAAACAGTGGACGGGTTTATACAAGGCTTCTTTACTGTAAGAGCTGTGAATCTGTGAAGCAGACACCTCAGGACGTGGTCACAGCAGAAACAGCGGACGGGTTTATACAAGGATTCTTTACTGTAAGAGCTGTGACTCTGTGGAGCAGACACCTCAGGACGTGGTCACAGGAGGAACAGTGGACGGGTTTATACAAGGCTTCTTTACTGTAAGAGCTGTGAATCTGTGAAGCAGACACCTCAGGACGTGGTCACAGCAGGAACAGCGGACGGGTTTATACAAGGATTCTTTACTGTAAGAGCTGTGACTCTGTGGAACAGACACCTCAGGACGTGGTCACAGCAGGAACAGCGGACGGGATTATACAAGGCTTCTTTACTGTAAGAGCTGTGACTCTGTGGAGCAGTCACCTCAGGACGTGGTCACAGCAGGAACAGGGGACGGGTTTATACAAGGATTCTTTTCAGTAAGAGCTGTGACTCTGTGGAGCAGTCACCTCAGGACATGGTCACAGCAGGAACAGGGGACGGGTTTATACAAGGATTCTTTTCAGTAAGAGCTGTGACTCTGTGGAGCAGTCACCTCAGGACATGGTCACAGCAGGAACAGGTTTATACAAGGATTCTTTACTGTAAAAGCTGTGACTCTGTGGAGCAGTCACCTCAGGACGTGGTCACAGCAGGAACAGCGGACGGGTTTATACAAGGGTTCTTTACTGTAAGAGCTGTGAATCTGTGGAGCAGTCACCTCAGGATGTGGTCACAGCAGGAACAGGGGACGGGTTTATACAAGGGTTCTTTACTGTAAGAGCTGTGAATCTGTGAAGCAGACACCTCAGGACGTGGTCACAGCAGGAACAGGAGACGGGTTTATACAAGGATACTTTACTGTAAGAGCTGTGACTCTGTGGAACAGACACCTCAGGACGTGGTCACAGCAGGAACAGGAGACGGGTTTATACAAGGATTCTTTACTGTAAGAGCTGTGAATCTGTGGAGCAGTCACCTCAGGATGTGGTCACAGCAGGAACAGGGGACGGGTTTATACAAGGGTTCTTTACTGTAAGAGCTGTGACTCTGTGGAATAGACACCTCAAGATGTGGGCACAGCAGGAACAGGGGACAGGTTTATAAAAGGGTTCTTTACTGTAAGAGCTGTGACTCTGTGGAACAGACACCTCAGGACGTGGTCACCGCAGGAACAGCGGACGGGTTTATACAAGGCTTCTTTACTGTAAGAGCTGTGACTCTGTGGAATAGACACCTCAGGACGTGGTCACAGCAGGAACAGCGGACGGGTTTATACAAGGATTCTTTACTGTAAGAACTGAGAATCTGTGGAGTAGACTTCCTCAGGACCTGGGCACAGCAGGAACAGGGGACAGGTTTATACAAGGGTTCTTTACTGTAAGAGCTGTGACTCTGTGGAGCAGTCACCTCCGGACGTGGTCACAGCAGGAACAGTGGACGGGTTTATACAAGGCTTCTTTACTGTAAGAGCTGTGAATCTGTGAAGCAGACACCTCAGGACGTGGTCACAGCAGAAACAGCGGACGGGTTTATACAAGGATTCTTTACTGTAAGAGCTGTGACTCTGTGGAGCAGACACCTCAGGACGTGGTCACAGGAGGAACAGTGGACGGGTTTATACAAGGCTTCTTTACTGTAAGAGCTGTGAATCTGTGAAGCAGACACCTCAGGACGTGGTCACAGCAGGAACAGCGGACGGGTTTATACAAGGATTCTTTACTGTAAGAGCTGTGAATCTGTGGAACAGACACCTCAGGACGTGGTTACAGCAGGAACAGGGGACGGGTTTATACAAGGATTCTTTTCAGTAAGAGCTGTGACTCTGTGGAGCAGTCACCTCAGGACATGGTCACAGCAGGAACAGGGGACGGGTTTATACAAGGATTCTTTTCAGTAAGAGCTGTGACTCTGTGGAGCAGTCACCTCAGGACATGGTCACAGCAGGAACAGGTTTATACAAGGATTCTTTACTGTAAAAGCTGTGACTCTGTGGAGCAGTCACCTCAGGACGTGGTCACAGCAGGAACAGCGGACGGGTTTATACAAGGGTTCTTTACTGTAAGAGCTGTGAATCTGTGGAGCAGTCACCTCAGGATGTGGTCACAGCAGGAACAGGGGACGGGTTTATACAAGGGTTCTTTACTGTAAGAGCTGTGAATCTGTGAAGCAGACACCTCAGGACGTGGTCACAGCAGGAACAGGAGACGGGTTTATACAAGGATACTTTACTGTAAGAGCTGTGACTCTGTGGAACAGACACCTCAGGACGTGGTCACAGCAGGAACAGGAGACGGGTTTATACAAGGATTCTTTACTGTAAGAGCTGTGAATCTGTGGAGCAGTCACCTCAGGATGTGGTCACAGCAGGAACAGGGGACGGGTTTATACAAGGGTTCTTTACTGTAAGAGCTGTGACTCTGTGGAATAGACACCTCAAGATGTGGGCACAGCAGGAACAGGGGACAGGTTTATAAAAGGGTTCTTTACTGTAAGAGCTGTGACTCTGTGGAACAGACACCTCAGGACGTGGTCACCGCAGGAACAGCGGACGGGTTTATACAAGGCTTCTTTACTGTAAGAGCTGTGACTCTGTGGAATAGACACCTCAGGACGTGGTCACAGCAGGAACAGCGGACGGGTTTATACAAGGATTCTTTACTGTAAGAACTGAGAATCTGTG
Source organism: Bufo gargarizans (assembly GCF_014858855.1). Classification (NCBI taxonomy): domain Eukaryota; kingdom Metazoa; phylum Chordata; class Amphibia; order Anura; family Bufonidae; genus Bufo; species Bufo gargarizans. The sequence goes on from NC_058082.1 coordinate 3,550,342, forward strand.
GAGTAGACTTCCTCAGGACCTGGGCACAGCAGGAACAGGGGACAGGTTTATACAAGGGTTCTTTACTGTAAGAGCTGTGACTCTGTGGAGCAGTCACCTCCGGACGTGGTCACAGCAGGAACAGTGGACGGGTTTATACAAGGCTTCTTTACTGTAAGAGCTGTGAATCTGTGAAGCAGACACCTCAGGACGTGGTCACAGCAGAAACAGCGGACGGGTTTATACAAGGATTCTTTACTGTAAGAGCTGTGACTCTGTGGAGCAGACACCTCAGGACGTGGTCACAGGAGGAACAGTGGACGGGTTTATACAAGGCTTCTTTACTGTAAGAGCTGTGAATCTGTGAAGCAGACACCTCAGGACGTGGTCACAGCAGGAACAGCGGACGGGTTTATACAAGGATTCTTTACTGTAAGAGCTGTGAATCTGTGGAACAGACACCTCAGGACGTGGTTACAGCAGGAACAGGGGACGGGTTTATACAAGGGTTCTTTACAGTAAGAGCTGTGACTCTGTGGAATAGACACCTCAGGACGTGGTCACAGCAGGAACAGCGGACGGGTTTATACAAGGCTTCTTTACTGTAAGAGCTGTGACTCTGTGGAACAGACCTCAGGAAGTGGTCACAGCAGGAACAGCGGACGGGTTTATACAAGGATTCTTTACTGTAAGAGCTGTGAATCTGTGAAGCAGACACCTCAGGACGTGGTCACAGCAGGAACAGCGGACGGGTTTATACAAGGATTCTTTACTGTAAGAACTGAGAATCTGTGGAGTAGACTTCCTCAGGACGTGGGCACAGCAGGAACAGGGGACAGGTTTATACAAGGGTTCTTTACTGTAAGAGCTGTGACTCTGTGGAGCAGTCACCTCAGGACGTGGTCACAGCAGGAACAGGGGACGGGTTTATACAAGGATTCTTTTCAGTAAGAGCTGTGACTCTGTGGAGCAGTCACCTCAGGACATGGTCAAAGCAGGAACAGGGGACGGGTTTATACAAGGATTCTTTACTGTAAGAGCTGTGACTCTGTGGAACAGTTACCTCAGGACGTGGTCACAGCAGGAACAGGGGACGGGTTTATACAAGGGTTCTTTACTGTAAGAGCTGTGACTCTGTGGAGCAGTCTCCTCAGGACATAGTCACAGCAGGAACAGGGGACGGTTTATACAAGGATTCTTTACTGTAAGAGCTGTGACTCTGTGGAGCAGACACCTCAGGACGTGGTCACAGCAGGAACAGCGGACGGGTTTATACAAGGCTTCTTTACTGTAAGAGCTGTGACTCTGTGGAGCAGTCACCTCCGGACGTGGTCACAGCAGGAACAGGGGACGGGTTTATACAAGGATTCTTTACTGTAAGAGCTGTGAATCTGTGGAGCAGTCACCTCCGGACGTGGTCACAGCAGGAACAGGGGACGGGTTTATACAAGGATTCTTTACTGTAAGAGCTGTGACTCTGTGGAGTAGTCACCTCCGGACGTGGTCACAGCAGGAACAGGGGACGGATTTATACAAGGATTCTTTACTGTAAGAGCTGTGACTCTGTGGAGCAGTCACCTCAGAACGTGGTCACAGCAGGAACAGGGTACGGGTTTATACAAGTGTTCTTTACTGTAAGAGCTGTGACTCTGTGGAGCAGTCACCTCAGGACGTGGTCACAGCAGGAACAGGGGACGGGTTTATACAAGGATTCTTTACTGTAAGAGCTGTGACTCTGTGGAGCAGTCACCTCCGGACGTGGTCACAGCAGGAACAGGGGACGGATTTATACAAGGATTCTTTACTGTAAGAGCTGTGACTCTGTGAAGCAGTCACCTCAGGATGTGGTCACAGCAGGAACAGCTGACGGGTTTATACAAGGGTTCTTTACTGTAAGAGCTGTGACTCTGTGGAGCAGTCACCTCAGGACGTGGTCACAGCAGGAACAGGGGGCGGGTTTATACAAGGCTTCTTTACTGTAAGAGATGTGACTGTGGAGCAGTCTCCTCAGGACGTGGTCACAGCAGGAACAGGGGGACTGGTTTATACAAGGGTTCTTTACTGTAAGAGCTGTGAGTCTGTGGAGCAGTCACCTCCGGACGTGGTCACAGCAGGAACAGGGGGACGGGTTTATACAAGGCTTCTTTACTGTAAGAGCTGTAACTCTGTGGAGCAGTCACCTCAGGACGTGGTCACAGCAGGAACAGGGGACGGGTTTATACAATGATTCTTTACTGTAAGAGCTGTGAATCTGTAAAGCAGTCTCCTCAGGACGTGGTCAAAGCAGGAACAGGGGGACGGGTTTATACAAGGCTTCTTTACTGTAAGAGCTGTGACTCTGTGGAGCAGTCTCCTCAGGACGTGGTCACAGCAGGAACAGGGGGACGGGTTTATACAAGGATTCTTTACTGTAAGAGCTGTGAGTCTGTGGAGCAGTCACCTCCGGACGTGGTCACAGCAGGAACAGGGGACGGATTTATACAAGGATTCTTTACTGTAAGAGCTGTGACTCTGTGGAGCAGTCACCTCAGAACGTGGTCACAGCAGGAACAGGGGACGGGTTTATACAAGTGTTCTTTACTGTAAGAGCTGTGACTCTGTGGAGCAGTCACCTCAGGACGTGGTCACAGCAGGAACAGGGGACGGGTTTATACAAGGATTCTTTACTGTAAGAGCTGTGACTCTGTGGAGCAGTCACCTCCGGACGTGGTCACAGCAGGAACAGGGGACGGATTTATACAAGGATTCTTTACTGTAAAAGCGGTGACTCTGTGGAGCAGTCACCTCAGGATGTGGTCACAGCAGGAACAGCGGACGGGTTTATACAAGGGTTCTTTACTGTAAGAGCTGTGACTCTGTGGAGCAGTCACCTCAGGACGTGGTCACAGCAGGAACAGGGGGCGGGTTTATACAAGGCTTCTTTACTGTAAGAGATGTGACTGTGGAGCAGTCTCCTCAGGACGTGGTCACAGCAGGAACAGGGGGACTGGTTTATACAAGGGTTCTTTACTGTAAGAGCTGTGAGTCTGTGGAGCAGTCACCTCCGGACGTGGTCACAGCAGGAACAGGGGGACGGGTTTATACAAGGCTTCTTTACTGTAAGAGCTGTGACTCTGTGGAGCAGTCACCTCAGGACGTGGTCACAGCAGGAACAGGGGACGGGTTTATACAAGGATTCTTTACTGTAAGAGCTGTGAATCTGTGGAGCAGTCTCCTCAGGACGTGGTCAAAGCAGGAACAGGGGGACGGGTTTATACAAGGCTTCTTTACTGTAAGAGCTGTGACTCTGTGGAGCAGTCTCCTCAGGACGTGGTCACAGCAGGAACAGGGGGATTGGTTTATACAAGGATTCTTTACTGTAACAGCTGTGACTCTGTGGAGCAGTTCCCTCAGGATGTGGTCACAGCAGGAACAGGGGATGGGTTTATACAAGGGTTCTTTACTGTAAGAGCTGTGAATCTATGGAACAGACACCTCAGGATGTGGTCACAGCAGGAACAGGGGACAGGTTTATACAAGGGTTCTTTACTGTAAGAGCTGTGACTGTAGAGCAGACACCTCTGGACGTGGTCACAGCAGGAACAGGGGACAGGTTTATACAAGGATTCTTTACTGTAAGAGCTGTGACTCTGTGGAGCAGTCTCCTCAGGACGTGGTCACAGCAGGAACAGCGGACAAGTTTATACAAGGCTTCTTTACTGTAAGAGCTGTGACTCTGTGGAGCAGTCAGCTCAGGACGTGGTCACAGCAGGGACAGGGGATGGGTTTCTACAAGGATTCTTTATTGTAAGAGCTGTGACTCTGTGGAGCAGTCACCTCAGGACGTGGTCACAGCAGGAACAGGGGACGGGTTTATACAAGGCTTCTTTACTGTAATAGCTGTGACTCTGTGGAGCAGTCACCTCAGGACGTGGTCACAGCAGGAACAGGGGACGGGTTTATACAAGGGTTCTTTACTGTAAGAGCTGTGACTCTGTGGAGCAGTCTCCTCAGGACGTGGTCACAGCAGGAACAGGGGACGGGTTTATACAAGGCTTCTTTACTGTAAGAGCTGTGAGTCTGTGGAACAGACACCTCAGGACGTGGTCACAGCAGGAACAGCGGACGGGTTTATACAAGGCTTCTTTACTGTAAGAGCTGTGAGTCTGTGGAACAGACACCTCAGGACGTGGTCACAGGAGGAACAGTGGACGGGTTTATACAAGGCTTCTTTACTGTAAGAGCTGTGAATCTGTGAAGCAGAAACCTCAGGACGTGGTCACAGCAGGAACAGGGGACGGGTTTATACAAGGATTCTTTTCAGTAAGAGCTGTGACTCTGTGGAGCAGTCACCTCAGGACATGGTCACAGCAGGAACAGGGGACGGGTTTATACAAGGATTCTTTACTGTAAGAGCTGTGAATCTGTGGAGCAGTCACCTCAGGACGTGGTCACAGCAGGAACAGGGGACGGGTTTATACAAGGATTCTTTACTGTAAGAGATGTAACTCTGTGGAATAGACACCTCAGGACGTGGGCACAGCAGGAACAGGGGACAGGTTTATAAAAGGGTTCTTTACTGTAAGAGCTGTGACTCTGTGGAACAGACACTTCAGGACGTGGTCACCGCAGGAACAGCGGACGGATTTATACTAGGCTTCTTTACTGAAAGAGCTGTGACTATGTGGAACAGACACCTTAGGACGTGGTCACAGCAGGGGCAGGGGACAGGTTTATACAAGGATTCTTTACTGTAAGAACTGAGAATCTGTGGAGTAGACTTCCCCAGGACGTGGGCACAGCAGGAACAGGGGACAGGTTTATACAAGGGTTCTTTACTGTAAGAGCTGTGAATCTGTGAAGCAGACACATCAGGACGTGGTCACAGCTGAAACAGCGGACGGGTTTATACAAGGCTTCTTCACTGTAAGAGCTGTGACTCTGTAGAGCAGACACCTCAGGACGTGGTCACAGGAGGAACAGTGGACGGGTTTATACAAGGCTTCTTTACTGTAAGAGCTGTGAATCTGTGGAACAGACACCTCAGGACGTGGTCACAGCAGGAATAGGGGACGGGTTTATACAAGGATTCTTTTCAGTAAGAGCTGTGACTCTGTGGAGCAGTCACCTCAGGACATGGTCACAGCAGGAACAGGGGACGGATTTATACAAGGATTCTTTACTGTAAGAGCTGTGAATCTGTGGAGCAGTCACCTCAGAACGTGGTCACAGCAGGAACAGGGGACGGGTTTATACAAGGATTCTTTACTGTAAGAGCTGTGACTCTGTGGAACAGACACCTTAGGACGTGGTCACAGCAGGGGCAGGGGACAGGTTTATACAAGGATTCTTTACTGTAAGAACTGAGAATCTGTGGAGTAGACTTCCCCAGGACGTGGGCACAGCAGGAACAGGGGACAGGTTTATACAAGGGTTCTTTACTGTAAGAGCTGTGAATCTGTGAAGCAGACACATCAGGACGTGGTCACAGCTGAAACAGCGGACGGGTTTATACAAGGCTTCTTCACTGTAAGAGCTGTGACTCTGTAGAGCAGACACCTCAGGACGTGGTCACAGGAGGAACAGTGGACGGGTTTATACAAGGCTTCTTTACTGTAAGAGCTGTGAATCTGTGAAGCAGACACCTCAGGACGTGGTCACAGCAGGAACAGCGGACGGGTTTATACAAAGATTCTTTACTGTAAGAGCTGTGAATCTGTGGAACAGACACCTCAGGACGTGGTCACAGCAGGAACAGAGGACGGGTTTATACAAGGGTTCTTTACAGTAAGAGCTGTGACTCTGTGGAACAGACACCTCAGGACGTGGTCACAGCAGGAACAGCGGACGGGTTTATACAAGGCTTCTTTACTGTAAGAGCTGTGACTCTGTGGAACAGACCTCAGGACGTGGTCACAGCAGGAACAGCGGACGGGTTTATACAAGGATTCTTTACTGTAAGAGCTGTGAATCTGTGAAGCAGACACCTCAGGACGTGGTCACAGCAGGAACAGCGAACGGGTTTATACAAGGATTCTTTACTGTAAGAACTGAGAATCTGTGGAGTAGACTTCCTCAGAACGTGGGCACAGCAGGAACAGGGGACAGGTTTATACAAGGGTTCTTTACTGTAAGAGCTGTGACTCTGTGGAGCAGTCACCTCCGGACGTGGTCACAGCAGGAACAGTGGACGGGTTTATACAAGGCTTCTTTACTGTAAGAGCTGTGAATCTGTGAAGCAGACACCTCAGGACGTGGTCACAGCAGGAACAGCGGACGGGTTTATACAAGGCTTCTTTACTGTAAGAGCTGTGAATCTGTGGAACAGACACCTCAGGACGTGGTCACAGCAGGAATAGGGGACGGGTTTATACAAGGATTCTTTTCAGTAAGAGCTGTGACTCTGTGGAGCAGTCACCTCAGGACATGGTCACAGCAGGAACAGGGGACGGATTTATACAAGGATTCTTTACTGTAAGAGCTGTGAATCTGTGGAGCAGTCACCTCAGAACGTGGTCACAGCAGGAACAGGGGACGGGTTTATACAAGGATTCTTTACTGTAAGAGCTGTGACTCTGTGGAACAGACACCTCAGGACGTGGTCACAGCAGATACAGGAGACAGGTTTATACAAGGATACTTTAATGTAAGAGCTGTGACTCTGTGGAGCAGTCACCTCAGGACGTGGTCACAGCAGGAACAGGGGACGGGTTTATACAAGGATTCTTTACTGTAAGAGCTGTGACTCTGTGGAACAGACACCTCAGGACGTGGTCACAGCAGATACAGGAGACGGGTTTATACAAGGATACTTTAATGTAAGAGCTGTGACTCTGTGGAGCAGTCACCTCAGGACGTGGTCACAGCAGGAACAGGGGACGGGTTTATACAAGGCTTCTTTACTGTAAGAGATGTGACTGTGGAGCAGTCTCATCAGTATGTGGTCACAGCAGGAACAGGGGACGGGTTTATACAAGGATACTTTACTGTAAGAGCTGTGACTCTGTGGAGCAGTCACCTCAGGACGTGGTCACAGCAGGAACAGGGGACGGGTTTATACAAGGATTCTTTACTGTAAGAGATATGACTGTGGAGCAGTCTCCTCAGGATGTGGTCACAGCAGGAACAGGGGACAGGTTTATACAAGGGTTCTTTACTGTAAGAGCTGTGACTCTGTGGAATAGACACCTCAAGATGTGGGCACAGCAGGAACAGGGGACAGGTTTATAAAAGGGTTCTTTACTGTAAGAGCTGTGACTCTGTGGAACAGACACCTCAGGACGTGGTCACCGCAGGAACAGCGGACGGGTTTATACAAGGCTTCTTTACTGTAAGAGCTGTGACTCTGTGGAACAGTCACCTCAGGACGTGGTCACAGCAGGAACAGGGGACGGGTTTATACAAGGCTTCTTTACTGTAAGAGCTGTGACTCTGTGGAGCAGACACCTCAGGACGTGGTCACAGGAGGAACAGTGGACGGGTTTATACAAGGCTTCTTTACTGTAAGAGCTGTGACTCTGTGGAACAGACACCTCAGGACGTGGTCACAGCAGGAACAGGGGACGAGTTTATACAAGGATTCTTTTCAGTAAGAGCTGTGACTCTGTGGAGCAGTCACCTCAGGACATGGTCACAGCAGGAACCGGGGACGGGTTTATACAAGGATTCTTTACTGTAAGAGCTGTGACTCTGTGGAACAGACACCTCAGGACGTGGTCACAGCAGATACAGGAGACGGGTTTATACAAGGATTCTTTACTGTAAGAGCTGTGAATCTGTGGAATAGACACCTCAGGACGTGGTCACAGCAGGAACAGGGGACGGGTTTATACAAGGGTTCTTTACTGTAAGAGCTGTGACTCTGTGGAGCAGTCTCCTCAGGGCGTGGTCACAGCAGGAACAGGGGACGGGTTTATACAAGGATTCTTTACTGTAAGAACTGAGAATCTGTGGAGTAGACTTCCTCAGGACGTGGGCACAGCAGGAACAGGGGACAGGTTTATACAAGGGTTCTTTACTGTAAGAGCTGTGACTCTGTGGAGCAGTCACCTCAGGACGTGGTCACAGCAGGAACAGGGGACGGGTTTATACAAGGATTCTTTTCAGTAAGAGCTGTGACTCTGTGGAGCAGTCACCTCAGGACATGGTCACAGCAGGAACCGGGGACGGGTTTATACAAGGATTCTTTACTGTAAGAGCTGTGAATCTGTGCAGCAGTCACCTCAGGACGTGGTCACAGCAGGAACAGGGGACGGGTTTATACAAGGATTCTTTACTGTAAGAGCTGTGACTCTGTGGAACAGACACCTCAGGACGTGGTCACAGCAGATACAGGAGACGGGTTTATACAAGGATACTTTACTGTAAGAGCTGTGACTCTGTGGAGCAGTCACCTCAGGACGTGGTCACAGCAGGAAGAGGGGACGGGTTTATACAAGGCTTCTTTACTGTAAGAGATGTGACTGTGGAGCAGTCTCCTCAGTATGTGGTCACAGCAGGAACAGGGGACAGGTTTATACAAGGATTCTTTACTGTAAGAGCTGTGACTCTGTGGAACAGTCACCTCAGGACGTGGTCACAGCAGGAACAGGGGACGGGTTTATACAAGGGTTCTTTACTGTAAGAGCTGTGACTCTGTGGAGCAGTCTCCTCAGGGCGTGGTCACAGCAGGAACAGGGGACGGGTTTATACAAGGCTTCTTTACTGTAAGAGCTGTGACTCTGTGAAACAGACCTCAGGACGTGGTCACAGCAGGAACAGCGGATGGGTTTATACAAGGATTCTTTACTGTAAGAGCTGTGACTCTGTGGAGCAGTCACCTCCGGACGTGGTCACAGCAGGAACAGTGGACGGGTTTATTCAAGGCTTCTTTACTGTAAGAGCTGTGAATCTGTGAAGCAGACACCTCAGGACGTGGTCACAGCAGGAACAGCAGACGGGTTTATACAAGGCTTCTTTACTGTAAGAGCTGTGACTCTGTGGAGCAGACACCTCAGGACGTGGTCACAGGAGGAACAGTGGACGGGTTTATACAAGGCTTCTTTACTGTAAGAGCTGTGACTCTGTGGAGCAGACACCTCAGGACGTGGTCACAGGAGGAACAGTGGACGGGTTTATACAAGGCTTCTTTACTGTAAGAGCTGTGAATCTGTGAAGCAGACACCTCAGGACGTGGTCACAGCAGGAACAGCGGACGGGTTTATACAAGGATTCTTTACTGTAAGAGCTGTGAATCTGTGGAACAGACACCTCAGGACGTGGTCACAGCAGGAACAGGGGACGAGTTTATACAAGGATTCTTTTCAGTAAGAGCTGTGACTCTGTGGAGCAGTCACCTCAGGACATGGTCACAGCAGGAACCGGGGACGGGTTTATACAAGGATTCTTTACTGTAAGAGCTGTGACTCTGTGGAACAGACACCTCAGGACGTGGTCACAGCAGATACAGGAGACGGGTTTATACAAGGATTCTTTACTGTAAGAGCTGTGAATCTGTGGAATAGACACCTCAGGACGTGGTCACAGCAGGAACAGGGGACGGGTTTATACAAGGGTTCTTTACTGTAAGAGCTGTGACTCTGTGGAGCAGTCTCCTCAGGGCGTGGTCACAGCAGGAACAGGGGACGGGTTTATACAAGGATTCTTTACTGTAAGAACTGAGAATCTGTGGAGTAGACTTCCTCAGGACGTGGGCACAGCAGGAACAGGGGACAGGTTTATACAAGGGTTCTTTACTGTAAGAGCTGTGACTCTGTGGAGCAGTCACCTCAGGACGTGGTCACAGCAGGAACAGGGGACGGGTTTATACAAGGATTCTTTTCAGTAAGAGCTGTGACTCTGTGGAACAGACACCTCAGGACCTGGTCACAGCAGGAACAGGGGACGGGTTTATACAAGGATTCTTTTCAGTAAGAGCTGTGACTCTGTGGAGCAGTCACCTCAGGACATGGTCACAGCAGGAACAGGGGACGGGTTTATACAAGGCTTCTTTACTGTAAGAGATGTGACTGTGGAGCAGTCACCTCAGGACATGGTCACAGCAGGAACAGGGACGGGTTTATACAAGGCTTCTTTACTGTAAGAGCTGTGACTCTGTGGAGCAGTCACCTCAGGACGTGGTCACAGCAGGAACAGGGGACGGGTTTATACAAGGATTCTTTACTGTAAGAGCTGTGACTCTGTGGAGCAGTCACCTCAGGACGTGGTCACAGCAGGAACAGGGGACGGGTTTATACAAGGCTTCTTTACTGTAAGAGATGTGACTGTGGAGCAGTCTCCTCAGGATGTGGTCACAGCAGGAACAGGGGACAGGTTTATACAAGGATTCTTTACTGTAAGAGCTGTGACTCTGTGGAGCAGTCTCCTCAGGACGTGGTCACAGCAGGAACAGGGGACAGGTTTATACAAGGGTTCTTTACTGTAAGAGCTGTGACTCTGTGGAGCAGACACCTCAGGACGTGGTCACAGCAGGAACAGCGGACGGGTTTATACAAGGATTCTTTACTGTAAGAGCTGTGACTCTGTGGAGCAGTCACCTCAGGACGTGGTCACAGCAGGAACAGGGGACGGGTTTATACAAGGATTCTTTACTGTAAGAGCTGTGACTCTGTGGAGCAGTCCCCTCAGGACGTGGTCACAGCAGGAACAGGGGACGGGGTTATACAAGGATTCTTTACTGTAAGAGCTGTGAATCTGTGAAGCAGACACCTCAGGACGTGGTCACAGCAGGAACAGCGGACGGGTTTATACAAGGATTCTATTCAGTAAGAGCTGTGACTCTGTGGAATAGACACCTCCGGACGTGGTCACAGCAGGAACAGGGGACGGATTTATACAAGGATTCTTTACTGTAAGAGCTGTGACTCTGTGGAGCAGTCACCTCCGGACGTGGTCACAGCAGGAACAGGGGACGGGTTTATACAAGGATTCTTTACTGTAAGAGCTGTGAATCTGTGGAGCAGACACCTCAGGACGTGGTCACAGCAGGAACAGGGGACGGGTTTATACAAGGCTTCTTTACTGTAAGAGCTGTGACTCTGTGGAGCAGTCACCTCAGAACGTGGTCACAGCAGGAACAGCGGACGGGTTTATACAAGGGTTCTTTATTGTAAGAACTGTGAATCTGTGGAATAGACACCTCAGGACGTGGTCACAGCAGGAACAGGGGGCAGTTTTAAAAAGGGTTTATATGATTTTTTTTAAAGTAAGTGACATTAATTGTTATGAGTAGAGTCTCACTTCCTTCTGGGATTCATGCCCCCACCGATCCCTTGGTTGAACTTGATGGACTTATGTCTTTTTTCAACCATATTAACTATGTAACTATGTCCTATAATAAGTGATGGGTGTGTATAGTATGGACTAATGGTATGAAGGAAGGTCAGGGGACCTGTGGTCTTATAGTAAATGGATGTGTAAAGTATGGACTAATGGTATGAAGGAAAGTTGGGGTCCTGTGGTCTTATAGTAAGAGATGTATGAGTACAGTATGGACTTGTGGTATAAAGGAAGGTTGGGGTCCTCTTGTCCTATAGAAAGTGATAGACATGTACATGGACTAGTGTATAAAAGAAGGTCGGGGTCCTGTGGTCCTATAGTAAGTTATGGATGTGTATAGTTTGGACTAATGGTATTAAGGAAGGTCAGGGGACCTGCGGTCCTACAGTAAATGGATGCGTAAAGCAGTGTTTCCCAACCAGTGTGCCTCCAGCTTTTGCAAAACTACAACTACCAGCATGCTTGCACAGCCAAAGGCTGTCCAGGCATGCTGGGAGTTGTAGTTTAGCAACAGCAGGAGGCACGCTGGTTGGGAAACACTGGCGTAAAGTATGGACAAGTTGTATGAAAGAAGATTGGTGGCCCTTGTTGTGCATATTATACAATATTATCTAATGACATTATAACCAAAATGAATGGTCATTGCCTTTAAGAGAAAATCAGCCTGAACCAAAGTTCTATTATGTGGCTGAGGAAGCCAAGATGAGTTCATGGCAAGTTCAGTTTATATAAAAATAATTGTGAACATGAATGGACATTGTATTTAAAAGTTAGTGCTAAAGATATGGGCTTATCTATGGGGAGTAAAATAACTTCCTCAGACATGTCTGTCTAATGGGAACAAGGTTGTTTCACGGATAAGCCATGACGTGATAAGGATTCATATCCTTGAGGCACACCTGCTGTATGAGGTTCAATTTATATATTCATAATTATATTATATGTATCTCTGTATGGTATATTTAGTTTACAACATATTTGAACCAATGATTCATATAATGTGTTATCTATGTGTAACAATGTATCGATTTATATATATATATATGTGTTATACCATGTATTTATCATTTAGAATGTATTGTGGAAGGTACAGAAAGTGAAATGTACAAGTTCCAATGCCAAGCACCAAAGGCGTTATATAAAATATTTATCAAGTTAACACATATTTCAAAAAGATAGGAGAAGACAGCCAACTCCAACAAGTCCAAGATATAGGTAATAAAAAGTGTCAGTAAAAGACCTTCCTCAATGATGTACATTAAAAAGGTCAAGAAGGTCATGTGAACATATTATTAGATATTTTGTTTTAATGCTTAAAAGTTGTTATGTTTACCTGCAGTACTGCAGTGCCCTCTGGAGGCCGATGGACAATATTATATTATTTTATCATTTGTTTTATGCCATATTAGGAGTTAATATGACATCATGGTATTATTAGCATGTGAGTACACCCACCTTACCTAATTGGAAATCCCTAATCTAAAGGGGATGATTTTTAGATAAGGGGGGGAATAATTACTCATGTGCGGAGCAGAAAGGGATATCCATAGATCCATAGATCCAGAGTTCCATTCATCCATCCATGTATTCATTCAATCAAAAGAAAACTTGGGTTATATTTTTGGATTACTAGGAAAGTTCTTCAAAACTGGTCCCATCTGAACTCTGTCTACCTCTGATCCGATAACGTATATTGTGTTTACTACTCGTGATTAGAGATGAGCAAACCCCCGAACTGTATAGTTCGGGTTCGTACCGAATTTTGTGGTGTCCGTGACACGGACCCCGAACATTTTCGTGGAAGTCCGGGTTCGGGTTCGGTGTTCGTCGTTTTCTTGGCGCTTTTTGAAAGGCTGCAAAGCAGCCAATCAACAAGGGTCATACTACTTGCCCCAAGAGGCCGTCACAGCCATGACTACTATTGGCATGGCTGTGATTGGCCAGAGCACCATGTGACCCAGCCTCTATTTAAGCTGGAGTCACGTAGCGCCGCCCGTCACTCTGTTCTGATCAGCGTAGGGAGAGGTTGCAGCTGCGACAGTAGGGCGAGATTAGGCAGATTAACTCCTCCAAAGGACTTCATTCAGAGATTGATCTGCAGCTGTGGATGATTGAGCTGCCACAAGCTGTGTCTTGTGGTGCGCCAGCACAAGCTGCCACCAAGTGCATTTAACCATCAATGGTGTGGTTGGTCAAGCTGTCACACCAAGTGCATTTAACCCTCAATAGTGTGGTTATTTTTTGGCTATATCCTACATCAGGGGAAAACTGTCAACAAGTGCATTTAACCCTCAATGGTGTGGTTGTTTTTTGGCCATATCCCAGTCTAATTCTGTACACAAACCTATACCTGTCACCAAGCGCATAAATAATAGGCCTCAAATTTATATTCAGCCAAATCTGTCATTACTGCTGTGGCTGGTCAAGTTATTTAGTGTCCGTCAAAGCACATTTTTTGTTCTGGGTTGAAATACAATTCCCAATTTAGCAATTTCCTAATTTAGTGGTTTCTGCTGTATCAGAGCTATTTTAAATCTATCCCTAAAAGGGTATATAATATTCAAGGTGCACATAGGGTCATTCAGAATAACTTCACACACACCCGCTACTGTGCATTTCCAAGTCTAATTCTGTCAGTAAACCCATACCTGTCACCCAGCGCCTAAATACTAGGCCTCAAATTTATATCCCGCTAAATCTGTGGGTACTGCTGTGCCTGTATTAGTGTAATACGGGACCTAAATAGATGCCAGATAGTGTCAGGTGTCTGCAAAACAAGGCCTGAATTTGAATACAATACATTGGGCCAAATAACATTTTTGTTGTTGTGGTGAACGGTAACAATGAGGAAAACATCTAGTAAGGGACGCGGACGTGGTCGTGGTGGTGGTGGTGTTAGTGGACCCTCTGGTGCTGGGAGAGGACGTGGCCGTTCTGCCACAGCCACACGTCCTAGTGTACCAACTACCTCAGGTCCCAGTAGCCGCCAGAATTTACAGCGATATATGGTGGGGCCCAATGCCGTTCTAAGGATGGTAAGGCCTGAGCAGGTACAGGCATTAGTCAATTGGGTGGCCGACAGTGGATCCAGCACGTTCACATTATCTCCCACCCAGTCTTCTGCAGAAAGCGCACAGATGGCGCCTGAAAACCAAGCCCATCAGTCTGTCACATCACCCCCATGCATATCAGGGAAACTGTCTGAGCCTCAAGTTCATGCAGCAGTCTCTTATGCTGTTTGAAGACTCCGCTGGCAGGGTTTCCCAAGGGCATCCACCTAGCCCTTCCCCAGCGGTGGAAGACATAGAATGCACTGACGCACAACCACTTATGTTTCCTGATGATGAGGACATGGGAATACCACCTCAGCATGTCTCTGATGATGACGAAACACAGGTGCCAACTGCTGCGTCTTTCTGCAGTGTGCAGACTGAACAGGAGGTCAGGGATCAAGACTGGGTGGAAGACGATGCAGGGGACGATGAGGTCCTAGACCCCACATGGAATGAAGGTCGTGCCACTGACTTTCACAGTTCGGAGGAAGAGGCAGTGGTGAGACCGAGCCAACAGCGTAGCAAAAGAGGGAGCAGTGGGCAAAAGCAGAACACCCGCCGCCAAGAGACTCCGCCTGCTACTGACCGCCGCCATCTGGGACCGAGCACCCCAAAGGCAGCTTCAAGGAGTTCCCTGGCATGGCACTTCTTCAAACAATGTGCTGATGACAAGACCCGAGTGGTTTGCACGCTGTGCCATCAGAGCCTGAAGCGAGGCATTAACGTTCTGAACCTGAGCACAACCTGCATGACCAGGCACCTGCATGCAAAGCATGAACTGCAGTGGAGTAAACACCTTAAAACCAAGGAAGTCACTCAGGCTCCCCCTGCTCCCTCTTCTGCTGCTGCCGCCTCGGCCTCTTCTGCTGCTGCCGCCTCGGCCTCTTCTGCTGCTGCCGCCTCGGCCTCTTCTGCTGCTGCCGCCTCGGCCTCTTCTGCTGCTGCCGCCTCGGCCTCTTCTGCTGCTGCCGCCTCGGCCTCTTCTGCTGCTGCCGCCTCGGCCTCTTCTGCTGCCGCCGCCTCGGCCTCTTCTGCTGCCGCCGCCTCGGCCTCTTCCTCCGCCTCTGGAGGAACGTTGGCACCTGCCGCCCAGCAAACAGGGGATGTACCAACACCACCACCACCACCTCCGTCACCAAGCGTCTCAACCATGTCACACGGCAGCGTTCAGCTCTCCATCTCACAAACATTTGATAGAAAGCGTAAATTCCCACCTAGCCACCCTCGATCCCTGGCCCTGAATGCCAGCATTTCTAAACTACTGGCCTATGAAATGCTGTCATTTAGGCTGGTGGACACAGACAGCTTCAAACAGCTCATGTCGCTTGCTGTCCCACAGTATGTTGTTCCCAGCCGCCACTACTTCTCCAAGAGAGCCGTGCCTTCCCTGCACAACCAAGTATCCGATAAAATCAAGTGTGCACTGCGCAACGCCATCTGTGGCAAGGTCCACCTAACCACAGATACGTGGACCAGTAAGCACGGCCAGGGACGCTATATCTCCCTAACTGCACACTGGGTAAATGTAGTGGCGGCTGGGCCCCAGGCGGAGAGCTGTTTGGCGCACGTCCTTCCGCCGCCAAGGATCGCAGGGCAACATTCTTTGCCTCCTGTTGCCACCTCCTCCTTCTCGGCTTCCTCCTCCTCTTCTTCCACCTGCTCATCCAGTCAGCCACACACCTTCACCACCAACTTCAGCACAGCCCGGGGTAAACGTCAGCAGGCCATTCTGAAACTCATATGTTTGGGGGACAGGCCCCACAGCGCACAGGAGTTGTGGCGGGGTATAGAACAACAGACCGACGAGTGGTTGGCTGCCGGTGAGCCTCAAGCCCGGCCTGGTGGTGTGCGATAATGGGCGAAATCTCGTTGCAGCTCTGGGACTAGCCGGTTTGACGCACATCCCTTGCTTGGCGCATGTGCTGAATTTGGTGGTGCAGAAGTTCATTCACAACTACCCCGACATGTCAGAGCTGCTGCATAAAGTGCGGGCCGTCTGTTCGCGCTTCCGGCGTTCACATCCTGCTGCTGCTCGCCTGTCTGCGCTACAGCGTAACTTCGGCCTTCCAGCTCACCGCCTCATATGCGACGTGCCCACCAGGTGGAACTCCACCTTGCACATGCTGGACAGACTGTGCGAGCAGCAGCAGGCCATAGTGGAGTTTCAGCTGCAGCACGCACGGGTCAGTCGCACTACAGAACAGCACCACTTCCCCACCAATGACTGGGCCTCCATGCGAGACCTGTGTGCCCTGTTGCGCTGTTTCGAGTACTCCACCAACATGGCCAGTGGCGATGACGCCGTTATCAGCGTTACAATACCACTTCTATGTCTCCTTGAGAAAACACTTAGGGCGATGATGGAAGAGGAGGTGGCCCAGGAGGAGGAGGAGGAGGAGGAAGAGGGGTCATTTTTAGCACTTTCAGGCCAGTCTCTTCGAAGTGACTCAGAGGGAGGTTTTTGGCAACAGCAGAGGCCAGGTACAAATGTGGCCAGACAGGGCCCACTACTGGAGGACGAGGAGGACGAGGATGAGGAGGAGGTGGAGGAGGATGAGGATGAAGCATGGTCACAGCGGGGTGGCACCCAACGCAGCTCGGGCCCATCACTGGTGCGTGGCTGGGGGGAAAGGCAGGGCGATGACGATACGCCTCCCACAGAGGACAGCTTGTCCTTACCCCTGGGCAGCCTGGCACACATGAGCGACTACATGCTGCAGTGCCTGCGCAACGACAGCAGAGTTGCCCACATTTTAACCTGTGCGGACTACTGGGTTGCCACCCTGCTGGATCCACGCTACAAAGACAATGTGCCCACCTTACTTCCTGCACTGGAGCGTGATAGGAAGATGCGCGAGTACAAGCGCACGTTGGTAGACGCGCTACTGAGAGCATTCCCAAATGTCACAGGGGAACAAGTGGAAGCCCAAGGCCAAGGCAGAGGAGGAGCAAGAGGTCGCCAAGGCAGCTGTGTCACGGCCAGCTCCTCTGAGGGCAGGGTTAGCATGGCAGAGATGTGGAAAGGTTTTGTCAACACGCCACAGCTAACTGCACCACCACCTGATACGCAACGTGTTAGCAGGAGGCAACATTTCACTAACATGGTGGAACAGTACGTGTGCACACCCCTCCACGTACTGACTGATGGTTCGGCCCCATTCAACTTCTGGGTCTCCAAATTGTCCACGTGGCCAGAGCTAGCCTTTTATGCCTTGGAGGTGCTGGCCTGCCCGGCGGCCAGCGTTTTGTCTGAACGTGTATTCAGCACGGCAGGGGGCGTCATTACAGACAAACGCAGCCGCCTGTCTACAGCCAATGTGGACAAGCTGACGTTCATAAAAATGAACCAGGCATGGATCCCACAGGACCTGTCCGTCCCTTGTCCAGATTAGACATTAACTACCTCCCCATAACCATATATTATTGCACTCCAGGGCACTTCCTCATTCAATCCTATTTTTATTTTCATTTTACCATTATATTGCGAGGCTACCCAAAGTTGAATGAACATCTCCTCTGTCTGGGTGCCGGGGCCTAAATATCTGACAATGGACTGTTACAGTGGTGGGTGACGTGAAGCCTGATTCTCTGCTATGACATGCAGACTAATTCTCTGCTGACATGAAGCCAGATCCTCTGTTACGGGACCTCTCTCCTCTGCCTGGGTGCTGGGCCTAAATATCTGACAATGGACTGTTGCAGTGGTGGTTGACGTGAAGCCTGATTCTCTGCTATGACATGCAGACTGATTCTCTGCTGACATGAAGCCAGATTCTCTGTTACGGGACCTCTCTCCTCTGCCTGGGTGCTGGGCCTAAATATATGCCAATGGACTGTTGCAGTGGTGGCTGACGTGAAGCCTCATTCTCTGCTATGACATGCAGACTGATTCTCTGCTGACATGAAGCCAGATTCTCTGTTACGGGACCTCCCTCCTCTGCCTGGGTTCTGGGCCTAAATTTATGAAAATGGACTCTTACAGTGGTGGGTGACGTGAAGCCTCATTCTCTGCTATGACGTGAAGCCTGATTCTCTGCTATGACATGAAGACTGATTCTCTGCTGACATGAAGCCAGATTCTCTGTTACGGGACCTCTCTCCTCTGCCTGGGTGCTGGGCCTAAATATATGACAATGGACTGTTGCAGTGGTGGCTGACGTGAAGCCTGATTCTCTGCTATGACATGCAGACTGATTCTCTGCTGACATGAAGCCAGATCCTCTGTTACGGGACCTCTCTCCTCTGCCTGGGTGCTGGGCCTAAATATATGCCAATGGACTGTTGCAGTGGTGGCTGACGTGAAGCCTGATTCTCTGCTATGACATGCAGACTAATTCTCTGCTGACATGAAGCCAGATTCTCTGTTACGGGACCTCTCTCCTCTGCCTGTGTGTGTGCTGGGCCTAAATATATGCCAATGGACTGTTGCAGTGGTGGCTGACGTGAAGCCTCATTCTCTGCTATGACATGCAGACTGATTCTCTGCTGACGTGAAGCCTGAATGTCTGTTACGGGACCTCTCTCCTCTGCCTGGGTGCCTGGGCCTAAATTTATGAAAATGGACTCTTACAGTGGTGGGTGACGTGAAGCCAGATTCTCTGCTATGGGACCTCTCTCCAATTGATTTTGGTTAATTTTTATTTATTTAATTTTTATTTTAATTCATTTCCCTATCCACATTTGTTTGCAGGGGATTTACCTACATGTTGCTGCCTTTTGCAGCCCTCTAGCTCTTTCCTGGGCTGTTTTACAGCCTTTTTAGTGCCGAAAAGTTCGGGTCCCCATTGACTTCAATGGGGTTTGGGACGAAGTTCGGATCGGGTTCGGATCCCGAACCCGAACATTTCCGGGATGTTCGGCCGAACTTCTCGAACCCGAACATCCAGGTGTTCGCTCAACTCTATTCGTTGGCTCTCTGATAAGTGTAGGTGGAGACGCTTTGCAGGTAAAAGGCACATCATAGTTGTGACAATTAAACACCCCACACTGATTGTGGACCTTCCATGTGATCGGCTGATCATAGGAATTGACCTTCTGAAAAGGTTGAGCTCCATAATAGACTTCATTAATGAAGCAGTTCGGGCTCAGGGGACGGCACCCATTGCCTATGAATACTCTTACAATGCACAAACCCAACGTAGTGGTCATGTGACTGAAGAGAGGCCTCACTCTGCTGAAGTTCATTTTAGGAACAGTCAAACGCCGGATGTCACTATCCTGAAGAATGGTAAGCCCGAGGAAGCCGTCAACGGTGCCGCTCATATCATTACCATCCAGAAGGACAGAATCGAGAAGATAACCCTGGATGAGGATGTATTGACTATTTCCCTTGAAGTCAGAAAGTCGCGGACCTGGCCAAGTATACTCAATCCATGGTACGGATTGAAAAGGTCAATTACCATTTATTGATTCCCGTACAGGTGAACAGTAAAGCCCGAGTGAAATATGCCAAGTTGGATATGAAATCCGAAGTCCGCTACATAAGCCTAGGACTCTTGAAACAGGTCACCAATCCTAAAATGATAAAAATCTCCTCTCCACAGGAACAATGGGTTAATGATCTGGACGGAGATTCTCAGAGTCATAATGTGGTTGCAAAATGTCTTTTGTCTATCTCCATAGGAAGCAGTGGCGACTCTAGGAACAATATATAGGGGGGGCACAAAGATACCACAGTCAAAAATGGGGGGGGGGGAAACAAAATAAGTATATATAAATGAGATTACAAAATACGAGAGAAGTGAGGTCTGCAGGCATACATTTATAATAAAGCAATTTACTTACAAAAGAAGCCGTTCAGTCGTCCGCTGTGCCGTCCTCTGCTGTGCCGTCCTCTGCTGTGCCGTCCTCTGCTCTGCCGTCCTCTGCTGTGCCGTCCTCTGCTGTGCCGTCGTCTGCTGTGCCGTCCTCTGCTGTGCCGTCCTCTGCTGTGCCGTCCTCTGCTTGCTTCCGCGGATTCTTTCCCCTTCTTTCTGTCTATCGTCAGTGCGCAGGCGCAGTGTTATGGGGGCATCTGTGGAAGACACACTGTTATAGGGGCATCTGTGGAAGACACACTGTTATGGGGGCATCTGTGGAAGACACACTGTTATGGGGGCATCTGTGGATGACACACTGTTATGGGGGCATCTGTGGATGACACACTGTTATGGGGGGATCTGTGGATGACACTGTTATGGGGGCATCTGTGGATGACACACTGTTATGGGGGCATCTGTGGATGACACACTGTTATGGGGGATTTGTGGATGACACACTGTTATGGTGGATCTGTGGATGACGCACTGTTATGGGGGCATCTGTGGATGACGCACTGTTATGGGGGCATCTGTGGAAGACACACTGTTGTGGGGGGATCTGTGGATGACACACTGTTATGGGGGCATCTGTGGATGACACTGTTATGGGGGCATCTGTGGATGACACTGTTATGGGGGCATCTGTGGATGACACTGTTATGGGGGCATCTGTGGATGACACTGTTATGGGGGCATCTGTGGATGACGCACTGTTATAGGGGCATCTGTGGAAGACACACTGTTATGGGGGCATCTGTGGAAGACACACTGTTATGGGGGCATCTGTGGATGACACACTGTTATGGGGGCATCTGTGGATGACGCACTGTTATGGGAGCATCTGTGGAAGACACACTGTTATGGGGGCATCTGTGGAAGACACACTGTTATGGGGGCATCTGTGGATGACACACTGTTATGGGGGATTTGTGGATGACACACTGTTATGGGGGCATCTGTGGAAGACACACTGTTATGGGGGCATCTGTGGAAGACACACTGTTATGGGGGCATCTGTGGATGACACTGTTTTGGGGCATCTGTGGAAGACACACTGTTATGGGGGCATCTGTGGATGACACACTGTTATGGGGGGATCTGTGGAAGACACACTGTTATGGGGGCATCTGTGGAAGACACACTGTTATGTGGGCATCTGTGGAAGACACACTGTTATGGGGGCATCTGTGGAAGACACACTGTTATGTGGGCATCTGTGGAAGACACACTGTTATGGGGGCATCTGTGGATGACACACTGTTATGGGGGCATCTGTGGATGACGCACTGTTATGGGGGCATCTGTGGAAGACACACTGTTATGGGGGCATCTGTGGAAGATACACTGTTATGGGGCATCTGTGGATGACACACTGTTATGGGGGCATCTGTGGAAGACACACTGTTATAGGGGCATCTGTGGAAGACACACTGTTATGAAGGCATCTGTGGATGACACACTGTTATGGGGGCATCTGTGGATGACACACTGTTATGGGGGCATCTGTGGAAGACACACTGTTATGGGGGCATCTGTGGATGACACACTGTTATGGGGGCATCTGTGGATGACACACTGTTATGGGGCATCTGTGGATGACACACTGTTATGGGGGCATCTGTGGAAGACACACTGTTATGGGGGCATCTGTGGATGACTGTCACGGAAGGTGTGCAGGAAACTAGAAAACGCAAAATGAATATACGACTGACTGGGTCCAAAACTAAGGAACAAAAAGGGAGAGCCCTGCATCAGACCTGGCTCTCTCCCTGACTGCTCAGCCTATGCGAAAATCCCAATGGTAGATGATCGCATATCCTCGTACCTCGACTGTATAACACCTGAACACCCTATAATAGTGAGGGGACACGACCACCGGCTCCCTACACTAGATACGGAGGGAGTCAGGGTCACCTGGGATCCAGCAAACAGAAAAACACAAATAAATGAACAAAACTTATCTTGTAGAAGACTCAGAAGTAGGAGCAGCATGCACACACTCCAGGAAGTTGTATAAACCGCAAAGTGATGCACTATGGGAAATGGATTTAAAGGGATGCAATCAGTGCAACTACATGACAGCTGAGAGAGGCTAACGAGATGAGAAAAATAAAGCAAAACAAAGGAACCTCAAGGAGGAGGTTCTAGACGTCTGTCAGAGCTTCTCAGATGTCTGGTGGTGACAGTACCCCTCCTTCTACGAGTGGACTCCGGACACTCAGAGCCCACCTTCTCAGGATGGGACCTATGGAAAGCCCTGATGAGACGAGTGGCCTTAATGTCCATCACTGGGACCCACATCCTCTCCTCAGGACCATAACCCTCCCAATAAACGAGGTACTGGAGAGAACCGCGGACAACACGAGAATCCACAATCCTAGAGACCTGAAATTCAAGATTACCATCAACCACAATCGGAGGAGGAGGCAAAGACGAGGGTACAATGGGTTGGACATAAGGTTTTAATAAGGACTTATGAAAAACATTATGGATCTTCCAAGTCTGAGGAAGATCAAGACGGTAGGCAACAGGATTGATGACGGACAACTTCCAGGAGGGAACCTTCAATTTGATATTCTTAGTAGACAACCACACCAGATCACCAACATTCAGGTCCGGACCAGGCACACGTCTCTTATCCGCCACACGCTTATATCTCTCACTCATGCTCTTTAGATTATCCTGAATCTTTTACCAAATAGATGACAAAGACGAGGAGAATCTGTCCTCATCAGGTAAACCAGAAGACCCCTCTCCCGAGAATGTCCCAAACTGCGGATGAAACCCATATGCACCAAAAAATTGTGACTTATCAGAGGACTCCTGACAACGGTTATTTAAAGCAAACTCAGCAAGGGACAAAAAAGAACACCAATCCTCCTGATTCTCCGCCACAAAACAGCGCAGATATGTCTCCAGATTCTGATTGAGGCCCTCTGTCTGGCCATTCGACTGCGGGTGGAAAGCCGAAGAGAATGACAACCGAACCCCCAAGCGAGAACAGAAAGCCTTCCAGAATCTGGAAACAAACTGCGTGCCCCTATCAGAGACTATGTCTGAAGGAATACCGTGCAATTTGACAATGTGATCAATAAATGCCTGCGCCAGCGTCTTAGCATTGGGCAAGCCAGGAAAAGGGATGAAATGCCTTCCCCGAGGAACGAGGCAGGTCCGTAATGAAGTCCATGGACAGATGTGTCCAAGGACGGGAAGGAATGGGTAAGGGAAGGAGAGGACCTGATGGCCGTGAATGAGGGACAGGTCTCGCAGGCTGCCACAAAACCCTCAACCGACTTACGAAGTGCCGGCCACCAGAATCTCTGAGCAATGAGATCCACTGTGGCTCTTGCCCCCGGGTGCCCAGCAAGGACAGTATCGTGGTGTTCCTTAAAAATCTTGTGTCTTAAAGCGAGAGGCACAAACAACCTCCCAGGAGGACAAAGATCAGGAGCCTCTGACTGGGCTACCTGAACCTCTGCCTCTAATTCAGGATAAAGAGCAGAGACCACCACACCTTCAGCCAAAATGGGACCCTGGTCTTCAAAATTCCCACCTCCCGGAAAACAACGTGACAGGGCATCCGCCTTCACATTCTTAACCCCAGGGCGGAACGTGACAACAAAATTAAACCTGGAAAAGAACAAAGACCATCTGGACTGTCTCGGGTTCAGACGCTTGGCTGACTCCAAGTAGGCCAGATTCTTATGGTCAGTAAACACGGTAATAGGGTGTCTGGCTCCCTCTAGCCAATGGCGCCATTCCTCAAAAGCCAATTTGATGGCCAACAACTCCCTATCTCCCACATCGTAATTTCTCTCTGCGGAGGAGAGTTTCTTCGAGAAAAAGGCACACGGTCGCCATTTGGCAGGAGAGGGACCCTGAGACAAGACCGCACCCACACCCACCTCAGAAGCATCAACCTCAACTATGAAGGGTAGAGAAATATCAGGTTGTACCAAGATGGGAGCGGAAGCAAAACTCTCCTTGATATTAGAAAAGGCCTTACGCGCCTCTACCGACCAGGAGGAAAAACCTACCCCCTTTCTAGTCATATCAGTGATTCCTTTCAACAGAGGAATAATTCAAAATAAACTTCCTGTAATAATTGGCAAAGCCCAAAAAACGCATCAGAGCCTTCTGATTCTCAGGAAGCTCCCACTCAAACACAGCGCGGACCTTCTCGGGGTCCATGCGAGAACCAGAAGCGGAGAGAAGAAACCCCAGAAATTGAATTTCTGGAACCGCAAACACACATTTCTCGGGTTTAGCGTACAATTTATTCTCCCGCAGGATGAGCAAGACCTGACGTAAGTGTTCCTTATGAGTTTTGAAATCAGGAGAAAAAATCAAAATGTCATCTAGATACACTAATACAAATTTCCCCATTAAATAATAAAAAAATGCTGTTCACAAAATGCTGAAAGATGGCTGGAGCATTCATCAAACCAAAATGCATAACCAAATTCTCAAAATGACCCTCAGGGGTATTGAAGGCCGTCTTCCATTCGTCTCCTTCTCTGACCCTGACCAGGTTGTATTCCCCTCTTAGATCCAACTTGGAAAAGACTTTAGCCCCAACAATCTGGTTAAACAGGTCCGTGATCAGAGGAAGCGGATAAGGGTCACGAATCGTAATACTGTTCAGCTCCCTGAAATCCAGACATGGTCTTAAAGCACCATCTTTTTTCTTAACAAAGAAAAAACCAGCGGCAACAGGTGACTTCGAGGGTCGTATGTGTCCCTTTCTCAGACTCTCAGAGATATAAGCACGCATAGCGACCCTTTCAGGTTGGGAGAGATTGTATAAACGAGATTTAGGCAGCTTGGCGCCTGGGATGAGATTAATAGGGCAATCGTACTCCCTGTGCGGGGGGCAAGTCCTGAACACCACTCTCAGAGAAGACATCCAAAAATTATGAGAGAAAAGATGGTACAGTCTTAGTAGAAACCTCAGAAACAGATGTCGTGAGGCAATTCTCTCTGCAAAAGTCACTCCAACCATTTATTTGCCTCGCTTGCCAATCAATGGTGGGGTTATGTTTAGTGAGCCAGGGTAGCCCCAACACTAGAGGAGTAGGCAACCCGCTAAGGACGAAACATGACACATCCTCAACATGAGCATCACTCACAATCAAACGGATATTGTAAACTATGCCCTTTAATGATTTCTGAGAAAGTGGAGCGGAATCAATAGCAAAAACAGGTATATCCTTTCCCAAAGTGCGCACCTGGAAACCATGTGTTATCGCAAATTGATTATCAATGAGATTGACAGCTGCTCCACTATCTACAAAAATCTCACAAAAAATGTTCTTGCTCTCTAGCGCCACCCTGGCAGGTAGGACAAAACAGGAACTACAAGCAAACGGAAAACCTTCAATTTCCGCATCAACCTTGCCAATAGTAACAGATGGAACATTTTTAAAGGATTTTTCCCTTTTTGTTTCTTTATTACTCTCAAAAAACTGCCTGAATCTCCTAGAGGGACAAACATTTGCCAAATGATTTATACCTCCACAACGGAAACAAACCTTCCCATGCGGGCTGAATCTTCTATTGTCAGAGGCAATCAAACCCAGCTGCATGGGCTCCTGCTCAGAAGGGGATGACAGCGACTGAGACCCCTGCGCACAGAATGAGACCGCCGCACTGTCCTGGGATTGAGTATGACAGGAAGGCGTGATCTCTCCTCTCTCTCTAAGACGCCTGTCAATACGAACGGCCCGAGACATGGCAGAGTCCAAGGAGGTAGGCCTCTCATGAAAGGCAAATGCATCTTTCAATCCCTCTGAAAGACCATGGCAAAATTGACTTCGGAGTGCAGCATCATTCCAACCAGTATCAGCTGCCCATCTCCGAAATTCTGAACAGTATATCTCTGCGGATTGTTTACCCTGACATAAAAGACGTAGTCTAGACTCAGCCAGAGCAACACGATCCGGATCATCATATATCTGACCCAGGGCTAAAAAGAATTCATCCACTGAACGGAGGGGCCGTGCCCCCACCGGCAGCGAAAAGGCCCAGGACTGAGCGTTATCCCTGAGCAGCGATATGATGATCCCCACCCTCCGTTCCTCATCACCAGAGTAGGCGAAAATGGAGTTTGCAAGCCTCTCTAAAACGCACAAAATTCTCACTACCCCCGGAGAACGTATCCGGGAGCGAGATCTTAGGCTCAGAACAAGCTCCATGAACGCAAGCTGAACCGGTCACCTGAAACTGAGAAAGAGTCTTACGGAGATCTGCTACCTCCAATGAAAGACCCTGCATGCGTTCAGCCAAAAGTGAAACCGGATCCATGCTTGAGACGGTTTTGGCGGTTTATAATGTCACAGAAGGTGTACAGAAAACTAGAAAACACAAAATGAATATACGACTGACTGGATCCAAAACTAAGGAACAAAAAGGGAGAGCCCTGCATCAGACCTGGCTCTCTCCCTGACTGCTCAGCCTATGCGAAAATCCCAATGGTAGATGATTGAATATCCTCGTACCTTGACTGTATAACACCTGAACACCCTATAATAGTGAGGGGACACGACCACCGGCTCCCTACACTAGATACGGAGGGAGTCAGGGTCACCTGGGATCCAGCAAACAGAAAAACACAAATAAATGAACAAAACTTATCTTGTAGAAGACTCAGAAGTAGGAACAGCATGCACACACTCCAGGAAGTTGTATAAACCGCAAAGTGATGCAGTATGGGAAGGGATTTAAAGGGATGCAATCAGTGCAACTACATGACAGCTGAGAGAGGCTAACAAGATGAGAAAATGAAAGCAAAACAAAGGAACCTCAAGGAGGAGGTTCTAGACGTCTGTCAGAGCTTCCCAGATGTCTGGTGGTGACAATGACACACTGTTATGGGGCATCTGTGGAAGACACACTGTTATGGGAGCATCTGTGGATGACACACTGTTATGGGGGCATCTGTGGATGACACACTGTTATGGGGGCATCTGTGGATGACACACTGTTATGGGGGCATCTGTGGATGACACCCTGTTATGAAAACATTATGCCTCTTATTAGCCCCCATATCAGCCCTTTTGCCACATTAGCCCACATTATGCCTCATTAGTCCCCATTATGCCTCTTATTAGCCCCCATAAGCTTAATTAGCTCCCATATTATTATTATTATTATTTATTATTAAAGCGCCATTCCTTCCATAGCGCTGTACATATGATAAGCGGTGCACATACATAATACAGACAATTGCACTAATCATAAACAAGACGAGTTACAGACTGGTACAGAAGGAGAGAGGGCCCTGCCCGTGAGGGCTTACAATCTACATGGTATGGGAGAAGGATACAGTAGGTGCGGGTGAAGCTGGTCATGGCGGTATAGAGGCAGCAGGGTCACTGGTTGTAGGCTTGTCTGAAGAGGTGGTGTAACGGACCGTTTCAGCAGACAAGGGGTTAAAATCCGTTTAGGCGATATGCCCCTTTCCGAGAGACAGGCACAGCTACTGCAGAACACCAACCTCCCGAACTGGATACAAAATAGCACTCCAAACTGGAACCTCACACTTAGCTGTCAGCAGACGAACAGGAAAAGCATCCAATCGGCTTACACTCCTGGCAATCAGTCTCCAACAGCATACAGGGAATCCCCCAATAACGAGACAAGGCTCCGTCTTGAGGGTCAAACAGTGGTCTGACTGTACTTCAGGTACAGCCCCTTTTATTCATAAAAAACAAACATAGTACTGCCCACAGGGTTTTGAAATCCAACCAATCAATATCTTACAACACACAATGCAAGTACAGCAACCAATCGTTCCCGCCTCCTAGAGGACCAGAAGGGAGACTGCGACACAGAACAGATACAACACATCCCCACAGTGCATCATGGTTTCCTCCTCTCTGCCTGGGAGACAACCGTGGGCAATCCAATTATCTCTCAGGACAAAGGGGAGTTCGCCAATACACACGTGGAGACAACAGGACAGACGTCACCATTTAAACACACAATGGGACAATGGGACAATAGAAACACACCCACACAAAATCCTCCCCTCTGCCGATGATGATTATTTGAACACAAGGGCGAATATAATTATCAAAGGCAGACAAATACAGTTTTATAAAACATATCACAGGAACCCCAAAACATGCAATAACCCCATAACCAATATATCCTCGGAACCGGGGGATCTGGGTGAACCACATGTCCAAAATTCACCCACATCCGTTCAGTAGTTTGGAAGATACAGTTACACTGAAAAGTTATACCGAAAATAGTCACTAATAAATGTGTCCCCTGTTTGGTAGTTTCAAACTACTGAATGATGTCTCTGTGCACCAAATACAGGCAAGATAGCACCGTGTGGAAAAGTCAGAACAGTGTCTGTGAGGTAAAATGGCCGCTATCTATTGTTCTCACCATGTGCTCCATCCAAGCAAGTAAGGCAAATGATGCAATCCAGGGACAGAGGGCTCAGTCCCATATGCCTTAAGACCAAATAACTTAAGGGACCATAATCCTAGGGCAGGTGGCTGGCAAACAGCCCCCTCCAAAACACCGTGGCGAGGTTGGTTTCGCCACACATCTCCCCCCCCCCTTAGGGAAGACTAACCAGATACCTGACCTCACGCCGGTCGGTACCTGAGTTAGTCTGGCAGCCCACCCACAACCAAATACTGGACCTGCTGAATTTCGTAGCCTGTCTCTGTCCAGTGAATCCACCAAGATTATATTTGTAGCTGGTACTCCCGGTCTCTGAGTTGCTCCCTGGCTTGGAGTGGAGGTTGCTTTGTGGGCAGGGATCAGCGGGACTCTGCCCTGGTGCCAGCGTTACCACGGAAGAAGCCTGGTTGGAGTCTGGTTGTTGGAGGGGGAAACCGACTGTCTCCCCTTTGGCTAAACAGCCCTGTTGCTGGGGGACAGGACCGACTGTCCCTACCCCCTGTGCTGTAAGTGCAGAGACCACGGTCCCATCTGCACTGTTGTGGGGCTTACTGTCTCCCCCTGGTGCGTTAATCTTCCGCTGGGGAGAGGGGGTAACGTGCTCCTCTCCCATACATACTTCCAGCCGCTGGGGAGGGCGACCGACCGCCTCCGCTCCCAATACAGTGTCCTGCTGCTGGGGAAAGGAGACTGGGCTCTCTATTCCCTGTAGGACACTCTGCCGCTGGGGGACAGGACCGACTGTCTCTGCCCCCTGTAACTCCGCCTGCCGCTGGGGAATGGAGACTCGGCTCCCAATTCCCAAAAAATCATGCTGCTGCTGGGGGGCAGGAACAACTACCTCTGCCCCCTGTAATTCAGCCTGCCGCTGGGGAGGGAAGCCGCTGCTCTCCCCTCCCTGCACTTCACACTGCCGCTGGGGAATGGAGACTGGGCTCCCTCTGTCCCGCAACTGTAACTTCCGATGGAGGTCCACTCAACGTGGCAGCTGACCGTCACCTTCTGCCCGGTATAGTAGGGTCTTGAACACTAGACTCCTCACGAACTTCACGGATTTCTCAGCTGGATTGGGTCCGAAGAAGTTCAGCCGCAACCACATCATACGGTCAAATTCCTCCACAGAGTATCTGTACTCCACTGCTGGTTCCATCCTGGTGCTTTTAGGGTCGCTGTACTGAGACATGCGTTGCCCTTAAGTTGTAAAATCCAAAGAAATTGTGTCTCCTGTAGCTGTCCTTCTGGCTGTAGGAACGATCCCGCTGCTTGCCACCAATGTAACGGACCGTTTCAGCAGACAAGGGGTTAAAATCCGTTTAGGCGATATGCCCCTTTCCGAGAGACAGGCACAGCTACTGCAGAACACCAACCTCCCGAACTGGATACAAAATAGCACTCCAAACTGGAACCTCACAAATAGCTGTCAGCATACGAACAGGAAAAGCATCCAATCGGCTTACACTCCTGGCAAACAGTCTCCAACAGCATACAGGGAATCCCCCAATAACGAGACAAGGCTCCGTCTTGAGGGTCAAACAGTGGTCTGACTGTACTTCAGGTACAGCCCCTTTTATTCATAAAAAACAAACATAGTACTGCCCACAGGGTTTTGAAATCCAACCAATCAATATCTTACAACACACACAATGCAAGTACAGCAACCAATCGTTCCCGCCTCCTAGAGGACCAGAAGGGAGACTGCGACACAGAACAGATACAACACATCCCCACAATGCATCATGGTTTCCTCCTCTCTGCCTGGGAGACAACCGAGGGCAATCCAATTATCTCTCAGGACAAAGGGAGATCGCCAATACACACGTGGAGACAACAGGACAGACATCACCATTTAAAAACACAATGGGACAATAGAAACACACCCACACAAAATCCTCCCCTCTGCCGATGATGATTATTTGAACACAAGGGCGAATATAATTATCAAAGGCAGAGAAATACAGTTTTATAAAACATATCACAGGAACCCCAAAACATGCAATAACCCCATAACCAATATATCCTCGGAACCGGGGGATCTGGGTCAACCACATGCACAAAATTCACCCACATCTGTTTAGTAGTTTGGAAGATACAGTTACACTGAAAATATACAAGTTATACAGAAAATAGTCACTAATAAATGTGTCCCCTGTTTGGTAGTTTCAAACTACTGAATGATGTCTCTGTGCACCAAATACAGGCAAGATAGCACCGTGTGGAAAAGTCAGAACAGTGTCTGTGAGCTAAAATGGCCGCTATCTATTGTTCTCACCATGTGCTTCATCCAAGCAAGTAAGGCAAATGATGCAATCCAGGGACAGGGGGCTCCGTCCCAAGTGCCTTAAGACCCAATAACTTAAGGGACCATAATCCCAGGGCAGGAGGCTAGTAAACAGCCCCCTCCAAAACACCGTGGCGAGGTTGGTTTCGCCACAGGTGGGTTTCAGGTTTCTTTTGAAGGATTCCACTGTCGGTGAGATATGTTGGGGCAGCGAGTTCCAGAGTGTGGGGGATGCACGGGAGAAATCCTAGAGGAGATTGTGGGAAGAGGTGATAAGAGGAGAGAAGGAGGTCTTGTGAGGATCGGAGATTGTGTGTGGGGGTGTACTGGGAGCTCAGAGATATGGAGGGGACCGGTTATGGACGGCCTTGTATGTATTTGTTATTACTTTGAAGTGAATTTGTTGGGCAATGAGGACCAGTGAAGGGATTGGCAGAGGGGAGAGGCAAAGGAGTAATAAGGTGAGAGGTGGATTAGTCGGGCAGCAGAGTTGAGGGTAGATTGGAGGGGTGCAAGAGTGCTAGAAGGAAGGCCACAGAGGAGGATGTTGCAGTAGTCTAGGCGGGAGATAATGAGGGCATTTACAAGCATTTTCGCAGATTCAAAGTTAAGGAAAGCACGGATGCGGGAGATGTTTTTGAGTTGGAGGCGGCAGGTGGTGGAAAGGGCTTGGATGTGCGGTCGGAAGGAAAGGGCAGAATCCAAGGTCACTCCAAGGCAGCGGGCTTTGTTGACTGGGGATAGTGTGCAGCCATTGATCGTGATAGATAGGTCTGTTGGGGGGGTTGAACAAGATGGGGGAAAGATTATGAATTCTGTCTTATCCATGTTAAGTTTAAGAAAGCGAGAGGTGAAGAAGGATGATATAGAAGATAGACATTGTGGGATTCTTGATAGTAAGGTGGTGATGTCTGGACCAGAGAGGTAGATTTGTGTGTCGTCAGCGTAGGAGTGATACTGAATATGCCTCCAATTAGCCCCCATAGCCCCCATATGCCTCCAATTAGCCCCATATGCCTCCAATTAGCCCCATATGCCTCCAATTAGCCCCCATAGCCCCATATGCCTCCAATTAGCCCCATATGCCTCCAATTAGCCCCATATGCCTCCAATTAGACCCCATAGCCCCATATGCCTCCAATTAGCCCCCATAGCCCCCAAATGCCTCCAATTAGCCCCATATGCCTCCAATTAGCCCCCATAGCCCCCATATGCCTCCAATTAGCCCCATATGCCTCCAATTAGCCCCATATGCCTCCAATTAGCCCCCATAGCCCCATATGCCTCCAATTAGCCCCATATACCTCCAATTAGCCCCCATAGCCCCATATGCCTCCAATTAGCCCCCATTATGCCCCCAGCACCCACATTTTTTATAAAATAAAAAAAACACTTACCTCTCCTGCTCCTGGACGGACGCCGCCTGCAATTTTCTTTCTCCTCAGTCGACTGTGCTCTGAACTGGAACACACAGCGTGAGGTCACAAAGCGCAGCCCTGCACAGCCGACAGCCGAAGACCAGGAAGTGGTAAGTACAGAGCGTTTACCGCTTCCTGGTCCTTGGGTACTAATGAGCGCTTCCTTAATGGAAGCGCTCATTAGTATTCACCTGGGAGAATCAGCGGGGGGGGGGGGGGCACCCGGGGGGCAAAGAACAACATAGTGGCCCCCCTGTAGCGATGCCACTAATAGGAAGTAAGACTACAGAACACGTTTTCATCGTGCTGAATGAACTATGGCATCAGATGCATATGGGTAATGACCTTCTGCACAGATTTGCCGTGCAGATTGATCTGGTAAATAATACCCTCTGGCCCAGATTACCGGGAAACCCAGAGGGATTCCAGGATGTGAAGCAAGCCTTGAGATGGGGACAACAGATGCCCTATGCCGTGAGTATCATGGTTGCTGAGGAGGTTAAAATCCCTGAAGGATGTAAACCATTTCTTCTTCCTATTCAAGTGAAGAAGGGACAAACGCTAAAGAACACAGACGCTTCGATCTGTTTGTCCAACCGGATGCAGCAACTTGGCCTAAAGGTAAATCCCACTCATATGATAAATATCCATCAGGATCCATTGCATATGGTAATTCAGAATATGGCTCCCCATAGCATATCCCTGCAGAAGAACACAGTAATTGGTCTAGTTATGGATTCGGAATACTATACTTTTGGATTCCAGAATGATCTAATTGGACTTATTCCTGATGAATACCTAACAGAAGAACAGGTAGGGGAACAATGTTTTTCCGCAACACCTGAGGGGTTATTCAATATCCACTCTGTTTATCCTTTCAGTTCTGAAGAAGGTACATGCCACGTCGAAGAGTCATCATTGGTTTTCAATCAGGAGATCGATGAAAGGGAGTTTACGAGTCATGCCAACAAGGAAAGGATAAGGTACGCTACACCCAAAATGATTTAACCAGTGAGCTTGAAGAAACTTACGAGTAGGGATGAGCGAACTCGAACTGTATAGTTCGGGTTCGTACCGAATTTTGGGGTGTCCGTGACACGGACCCGAACCCGGACATTTTCGTAAAAGTCCGGGTTCGGGTTCGGTGTTCGTCGCTTTCTTCGCGCTTTTGTGACGCTTTCTTGGCGCTTTTTGAAAGGCTGCAAAGCAGCCAATCAACAAGCGTCATACTACTTGCCCCAAGAGGCCATCACAGCCATGCCTACTATTGGCATGGCTGTGATTGGCCAGAGCACCATGTGACCCAGCCTCTATTTAAGCTGGAGTCACATAGCGCCGCCCGTCACTCTGCTCTGATTAGCGTAGGGAGAGGTTGCGGCTGCGACAGTAGGGCGAGATTAGGCAGATTAACTCCTCCAAAGGACTTGATTAACTGATCGATCTGCAGCTGTGGATCATTGAGCTGCTGATCCTCAATTGCTCACTGTTTTTAGGCTGCACAGACCGTTTGTCAGTCTCATTTTTCTGGGGTGATCGGCGGCCATTTTGTGTCTTGTGGTGCGCCAGCACAAGCTGCGACCAAGTGCATTTAACCCTCAATGGTGTGGTTGTTTTTTGGCTAAAGCCTACATCAGGGTGAAGCTGTCACACCAAGTGCATTTAACCAGCAATAGTCTGTTCATTTTTTGGCCATATACAAAATCAGGGGCAAGCTGCGCCTGTCACCAAGTGCATTTAACCCTCAATGGTGTGGTTGTTTTTTGGCTAAAGCCTACATCAGGGTGAAGCTGTCACACCAAGTGCATTTAACCAGCAATAGTCTGTTCATTTTTTGGCCATATACAAAATCAGGGGCAAGCTGCGCCTGTCACCAAGTGCATTTAACCCTCAATGGTGTGGTTGTTTTTTGGCTAAAGCCTACATCAGGGTGAAGCTGTCACACCAAGTGCATTTAACCAGCAATAGTCTGTTCATTTTTTGGCCATATACAAAATCAGGGGCAAGCTGCGCCTGTCACCAAGTGCATTTAACCCTCAATGGTGTGGTTGTTTTTTGGCTAAAGCCTACATCAGGGTGAAGCTGTCACACCAAGTGCATTTAACCAGCAATAGTCTGTTCATTTTTTGGCCATATCCCAGTCTAATTCTGTCACTAAATCCATACCGGTCACCCAGCGCCTAAATACTAGGCCTCAAATTTATATCCAGCTAAATCTGTCCCTAGTGCTGTAGCTGGGCGAGTTATTTAGTGTCCGTTCAAGCACATTTCTTGTTCTGGGTTGAAATACAATTCCCAATTTAGCAATTTCATAATTTAGTGGTTCCTGCTATATCAGAGCTCTTTGAAATCTATCCCAAAAAGGGTATATAATATTGAAGGTGCACATAGGGTCATTCAGAGTAACTTCACACACACCCGCTACTGTGTATTTCCAAGTCTAATTCTGTCACTAAATCCATACCGGTGACCCAGCGCCTAAATACTAGGCCTCAAATTTAATTCCCTCTAAATCTCTCGTTACCCACCGCTGTACTGTTGTTGCTGGGCAAGATATTTAGTGTCCGTCAAAGCACATTTTTTGTTCTGGGTTGAAGTACAATTCCCAATTTAGCAATTTCATAATTTAGTGGTTTCTGCTATATCAGAGCTATTTGAAATCTATCCCAAAAAGGGTATATAATATTGAAGGTGCACATAGGGTCATTCAGAATAACTTCACACACACCCGCTACTGTGTATTTCCAAGTCTAATTCTGTCACTAAACCCATACCTGTCACCCAGCGCCTAAATACTAGGCCTCAAATTTAAATCCCTCTAAATCTCTCGTTACCGTTGTCCTGTTGTAGCTGGGAAAGTTATTTAGTGCCCGTCAAAGCACATTTTTTGTTCTGGGTTGAAGTACAATTCCCAATTTAGCAATTTCATAATTTAGTGGTTCCTGCTATATCAGAGCTATTTGAAATCTATCCCAAAAAGGGTATATAATATTGAAGGTGCACATAGGGTCATTCAGAATAACTTCACACACACCCGCTACTGTGTATTTCCAAGTCTAATTCTGTCACTAAATCCATACCGGTGACCCAGCGCCTAAATACTAGGCCTCAAATTTAATTCCCTCTAAATCTCTCGTTACCCACCGCTGTACTGTTGTTGCTGGGCAAGATATTTAGTGTCCGTCAAAGCACATTTTTTGTTCTGGGTTGAAGTACAATTCCCAATTTAGCAATTTCATAATTTAGTGGTTTCTGCTATATCAGAGCTATTTGAAATCTATCCCTAAAAGGGTATATAATATTGAAGGTGCACATAGGGTCATTCAGAATAACTTCACACACACCCGCTACTGTGTATTTCCAAGTCTAATTCTGTCACTAAACCCATACCTGTCACCCAGCGCCTAAATACTAGGCCTCAAATTTAAATCCCTCTAAATCTCTCGTTACCGTTGTCCTGTTGTAGCTGGGAAAGTTATTTAGTGTCCCGTCAAGCACATTTCTTGTTCTGGGTTGAAGTACAATTCCCAATTTAGCAATTTCATAATTTAGTGGTTCCTGCTATATCAGAGCTCTTTGAAATCTATCCCAAAAAGGGTATATAATATTGAAGGTGCACATAGGGTCATTCAGAGTAACTTCACACACACCCGCTACTGTGTATTTCCAAGTCTAATTCTGTCACTAAATCCATACCGGTGACCCAGCGCCTAAATACTAGGCCTCAAATTTAATTCCCTCTAAATCTCTCGTTACCCACCGCTGTACTGTTGTTGCTGGGCAAGATATTTAGTGTCCGTCAAAGCACATTTTTTGTTCTGGGTTGAAGTACAATTCCCAATTTAGCAATTTCATAATTTAGTGGTTTCTGCTATATCAGAGCTATTTGAAATCTATCCCTAAAAGGGTATATAATATTGAAGGTGCACATAGGGTCATTCAGAATAACTTCACACACACCCGCTACTGTGTATTTCCAAGTCTAATTCTGTCACTAAACCCATACCTGTCACCCAGCGCCTAAATACTAGGCCTCAAATTTAAATCCCTCTAAATCTCTCGTTACCGTTGTCCTGTTGTAGCTGGGAAAGTTATTTAGTGTCCCGTCAAAGCACATTTTTTGTTCTGGGTTGAAGTACAATTCCCAATTTAGCAATTTCATAATTTAGTGGTTCCTGCTATATCAGAGCTATTTGAAATCTATCCCAAAAAGGGTATATAATATTGAAGGTGCACATAGGGTCATTCAGAATAACTTCACACACACCCGCTACTGTGTATTTCCAAGTCTAATTCTGTCACTAAATCCATACCGGTGACCCAGCGCCTAAATACTAGGCCTCAAATTTAATTCCCTCTAAATCTCTCGTTACCCACCGCTGTACTGTTGTTGCTGGGCAAGATATTTAGTGTCCGTCAAAGCACATTTTTTGTTCTGGGTTGAAGTACAATTCCCAATTTAGCAATTTCATAATTTAGTGGTTTCTGCTATATCAGAGCTATTTGAAATCTATCCCTAAAAGGGTATATAATATTGAAGGTGCACATAGGGTCATTCAGAATAACTTCACACACACCCGCTACTGTGTATTTCCAAGTCTAATTCTGTCACTAAACCCATACCTGTCACCCAGCGCCTAAATACTAGGCCTCAAATTTAAATCCCTCTAAATCTCTCGTTACCGTTGTCCTGTTGTAGCTGGGAAAGTTATTTAGTGCCCGTCAAAGCACATTTTTTGTTCTGGGTTGAAGTACAATTCCCAATTTAGCAATTTCATAATTTAGTGGTTCCTGCTATATCAGAGCTATTTGAAATCTATCCCAAAAAGGGTATATAATATTGAAGGTGCACATAGGGTCATTCAGAATAACTTCACACACACCCGCTACTGTGTATTTCCAAGTCTAATTCTGTCACTAAATCCATACCGGTGACCCAGCGCCTAAATACTAGGCCTCAAATTTAATTCCCTCTAAATCTCTCGTTACCCACCGCTGTACTGTTGTTGCTGGGCAAGATATTTAGTGTCCGTCAAAGCACATTTTTTGTTCTGGGTTGAAGTACAATTCCCAATTTAGCAATTTCATAATTTAGTGGTTTCTGCTATATCAGAGCTATTTGAAATCTATCCCTAAAAGGGTATATAATATTGAAGGTGCACATAGGGTCATTCAGAATAACTTCACACACACCCGCTACTGTGTATTTCCAAGTCTAATTCTGTCACTAAATCCATACCGGTGACCCAGCGCCTAAATACTAGGCCTCAAATTTAATTCCCTCTAAATCTCTCGTTACCCACCGTTGTACTGTTGTTGCTGGGCAAGATATTTAGTGTCCGTCAAAGCACATTTTTTGTTCTGGGTTGAAGTACAATTCCCAATTTAGCAATTTCATAATTTAGTGGTTTCTGCTATATCAGAGCTATTTGAAATCTATCCCTAAAAGGGTATATAATATTCAAGGTGCACATTGGGTCATTCAGAATAACTTCACACACACACGCTTCTGTGCATTTCCAAGTCTAATTCTGTCACTAAATCCATACCGGTCACCCAGCGCCTAAATACTAGGCCTCAAATTTATATCCCGCTGAATTTGAATACAATACATTGGGCCAAATAATATATTTGTTGTTGTGGTGAACCATAACAATGAGAAAAACATCTAGTAAGGGACGCGGACGTGGACATGGTCGTGGTGGTGTTAGTGGACCCTCTGGTGCTGGGAGAGGACGTGGCCGTTCTGCCACATCCACACGTCCTAGTGTACCAACTACCTCAGGTCCCAGTAGCCGCCAGAATTTACAGCGATATATGGTGGGGCCCAATGCCGTTCTAAGGATGGTAAGGCCTGAGCAGGTACAGGCATTAGTCAATTGGGTGGCCGACAGTGGATCCAGCACGTTCACATTATCTCCCACCCAGTCTTCTGCAGAAAGCGCACAGATGGCGCCTGAAAACCAACCCCATCAGTCTGTCACATCACCCCCATGCATACCAGGGAAACTGTCTCAGCCTCAAGTTATGCAGCAGTCTCTTATGCTGTTTGAAGACTCCGCTGGCAGGGTTTCCCAAGGGCATCCACCTAGCCCTTCCCCAGCGGTGAAAGACATAGAATGCACTGACGCACAACCACTTATGTTTCCTGATGATGAGGACATGGGAATACCACCTCAGCATGTCTCTGATGATGACGAAACACAGGTGCCAACTGCTGCGTCTTTCTGCAGTGTGCAGACTGAACAGGAGGTCAGGGATCAAGACTGGGTGGAAGACGATGCAGGGGACGATGAGGTCCTAGACCCCACATGGAATGAAGGTCGTGCCACTGACTTTCACAGTTCGGAGGAAGAGGCAGTGGTGAGACCGAGCCAACAGCGTAGCAAAAGAGGGAGCAGTGGGCAAAAGCAGAACACCCGCCGCCAAGAGACTCCGCCTGCTACTGACCGCCGCCATCTGGGACCGAGCACCCCAAAGGCAGCTTCAAGGAGTTCCCTGGCATGGCACTTCTTCAAACAATGTGCTGACGACAAGACCCGAGTGGTTTGCACGCTGTGCCATCAGAGCCTGAAGCGAGGCATTAACGTTCTGAACCTGAGCACAACCTGCATGACCAGGCACCTGCATGCAAAGCATGAACTGCAGTGGAGTAAACACCTTAAAACCAAGGAAGTCACTCAGGCTCCCCCTGCTACCTCTTCTGCTGCTGCCGCCTCGGCCTATTCTGCTGCTGCCGCCTCGGCCTCTTCCTCCGCCTCTGGAGGAACGTTGGCACCTGCCGCCCAGCAAACAGGGGATGTACCACCAACACCACCACCACCACCACCTCCGTCACCAAGCGTCTCAACCATGTCACACGCCAGCGTTCAGCTCTCCATCTCACAAACATTTGATAGAAAGCGTAAATTCCCACCTAGCCACCCTCGATCCCTGGCCCTGAATGCCAGCATTTCTAAACTACTGGCCTATGAAATGCTGTCATTTAGGCTGGTGGACACAGACAGCTTCAAACAGCTCATGTCGCTTGCTGTCCCACAGTATGTTGTTCCCAGCCGGCACTACTTCTCCAAGAGAGCCGTGCCTTCCCTGCACAACCAAGTATCCGATAAAATCAAGTGTGCACTGCGCAACGCCATCTGTAGCAAGGTCCACCTAACCACAGATACGTGGACCAGTAAGCACGGCCAGGGACGCTATATCTCCCTAACTGCACACTGGGTAAATGTAGTGGCAGCTGGGCCCCAGGCGGAGAGCTGTTTGGCGCACGTCCTTCCGCCGCCAAGGATCGCAGGGCAACATTCTTTGCCTCCTGTTGCCACCTCCTCCTTCTCGGCTTCCTCCTCCTCTTCTTCCACCTGCTCATCCAGTCAGCCACACACCTTCACCACCAACTTCAGCACAGCCCGGGGTAAACGTCAGCAGGCCATTCTGAAACTCATATGTTTGGGGGACAGGCCCCACACCGCACAGGAGTTGTGGCGGGGTATAGAACAACAGACCGACGAGTGGTTGCTGCCGGTGAGCCTCAAGCCCGGCCTGGTGGTGTGTGATAATGGGCGAAATCTCGTTGCAGCTCTGGGACTAGCCAATTTGACGCACATCCCTTGCTTGGCGCATGTGCTGAATTTGGTGGTGCAGAAGTTCATTCACAACTACCCCGACATGTCAGAGCTGCTGCATAAAGTGCGGGCCGTCTGTTCGCGCTTCCGGCGTTCACATCCTGCTGCTGCTCGCCTGTCTGCGCTACAGCGTAACTTCGGCCTTCCCGCTCACCGCCTCATATGCGACGTGCCCACCAGGTGGAACTCCACCTTGCACATGCTGGACAGACTGTGCGAGCAGCAGCAGGCCATAGTGGAGTTTCAGCTGCAGCACGCACGGGTCAGTCGCACTACAGAACAGCACCACTTCACCACCAATGACTGGGCCTCCATGCGAGACCTGTGTGCCCTGTTGCGCTGTTTCGAGTACTCCACCAACATGGCCAGTGGCGATGACACCGTTATCAGCGTTACAATACCACTTCTATGTCTCCTTGAGAAAACACTTAGGGCGATGATGGAAGAGGAGGTGGCCCAGGAGGAGGAGGAGGAGGAGGAGGAAGAGGGGTCATTTTTAGCACTTTCAGGCCAGTCTCTTCGAAGTGACTCAGAGGGAGGTTTTTGGCAACAGCAGAGGCCAGGTACAAATGTGGCCAGCCAGGGCCCACTACTGGAGGACGAGGAGGACGAGGATGAGGAGGAGGTGGAGGAGGATGAGGATGAAGCATGGTCACAGCGGGGTGGCACCCAACGCAGCTCGGGTCCATCACTGGTGCGTGGCTGGGGGGAAAGGCAGGACGATGACGATACGCCTCCCACAGAGGACAGCTTGTCCTTATCCCTGGGCAGCCTGGCACACATGAGCGACTACATGCTGCAGTGCCTGCGCAACGACAGCAGAGTTGCCCACATTTTAACCTGTGCGGACTACTGGGTTGCCACCCTGCTGGATCCACGCTACAAAGACAATGTGCCCACCTTACTTCCTGCACTGGAGCGTGATAGGAAGATGCGCGAGTACAAGCGCACGTTGGTAGACACGCTACTGAGAGCATTCCCAAATGTCACAGGGGAACAAGTGGAAGCCCAAGGCCAAGGCAGAGGAGGAGCAAGAGGTCGCCAAGGCAGCTGTGTCACGGCCAGCTCCTCTGAGGGCAGGGTTAGCATGGCAGAGATGTGGAAAACTTTTGTCAACACGCCACAGCTAACTGCACCACCACCTGATACGCAACGTGTTAGCAGGAGGCAACATTTCACTAACATGGTGGAACAGTACGTGTGCACACCCCTCCACGTACTGACTGATGGTTCGGCCCCATTCAACTTCTGGGTCTCTAAATTGTCCACGTGGCCAGAGCTAGCCTTTTATGCCTTGGAGGTGCTGGCCTGCCCGGCAGCCAGCGTTTTGTCTGAACGTGTATTCAGCACGGCAGGGGGCGTCATTACAGACAAACGCAGCCGCCTGTCTACAGCCAATGTGGACAAGCTGACGTTCATAAAAATGAACCAGGCATGGATCCCACAGGACCTGTCCGTCCCTTGTCCAGATTAGACATTAACTACCTCCCCATAACCATATATTATTGGACTCCAGGGCACTTCCTCATTCAATCCTATTTTTATTTTCATTTTACCATTATATTGCGAGGCTACCCAAAGTTGAATGAACCTCTCCTCTGCCTGTGTGCTAGGCCTAAATATATGCCAATGGACTGTTGCAGTGGTGGGTGACGTGAAGCCTCATTCTCTGCTATGACATGCAGACTGATTCTCTGCTGACATGAAGCCAGATCCTCTGTTACGGGAGCTCTCTCCTCTGCCTGGGTGCTGGGCCTAAATTTATGACAATTGACTGTTGCAGTGGTGGGTGACGTGAAGCCTGATTCTCTGCTATGATATGAAGACTGATTCTCTGCTGACATGAAGCCAGATTGTCTGTTACGGGACCTTTCTCCTCTGCCTGGGTTCTGGGCCTAAATTTATGAAAATTGACTCTTACAGTGGTGGGTGACGTGAAGCCTGATTCTCTGCTATGATATGAAGACTGATTCTCTGCTGACATGAAGCCAGATTCTCTGTTACGGGACCTCTCTCCT
The DNA here is from genome assembly GCF_014858855.1 of Bufo gargarizans. NCBI lineage: Eukaryota > Metazoa > Chordata > Amphibia > Anura > Bufonidae > Bufo > Bufo gargarizans. The sequence continues at coordinate 3,592,182 of NC_058082.1, forward strand.
CTGCCTGGGTGCTGGGTAGTGTTGAGCGCGAATATTCGAAAAGCAAATTTTTTTCGCGAATATCGCAACTTCGCGATTTCGCGAATATTTCGAATATAGTGCTATATATTCGTAAAAACGAATATTCGTTTTTTGTTTCCCCCCCCCCCCCCCACAAAATTACAGTACACATATAATTGATTGTTTCCCAAAGGTCCAACAGCTCAGATCTTACTCACATTGCCTAGAAAGTGATTGAGGCGCGAATCTTCGTAAGGCGATTTTATTAGCGCACATGCGAATATCGGCACGTCCCAGAACAGAGGCAAAGGGCTTTGCATTCATACATTAGTGAATTGAGTTGCGAATCTTCGTAAGGCGATTTTATTAGCGCACATGCGAATATCTACACTTGTCCCAGAACAGAGGCAAAGGGCTTTGCATTCATACATTAGTGATTGAATTGAGCTGCGAATCTTCGTAAGGCGATTTTATTAACGCAAATGCAAATATCTACACTTGTCCCCAGAACAGAGAGGCAAAGGCCTGTGCATTCATATAGTATAGCACCATATTCGCGAATACGTAGAACTTCGTAAAATTCGATTTACGAATATTCGTATTTTTTATTTTACTTTCCACCTTACAGATTACATTGATCTGTACTCTGTCAACTACTGTCATCACCCCCCACTGTATCTCGATTGATTCCCAAAAGTCTCACATTCCCTAGAAAGTGATTGAGGTGCGAATCTTCGTAAGGCGATTTTATTAGCGCACATGCGAATATCTACACTTGTCCCAGAACAGAGGCAAAGGGCATTGCATTCATACATTAGTGATTGAATTGAGTTGCGAATCTTCGTAAGGCGATTTCATTAGCGCACATGTGAATTTTGCATAGCATATGTATTATGCGATAATTCGAATTATCGCATATGCGAAATAATAACGAATTTGAATAATCGCGAATATTTTACGAATATTCTTTCGAATATTCACAAAATTTCGCGAATTCGAATATGGGACATGCCGCTCAACACTAGTGCTGGGCCTAAATTTATGACAATGGACTGTTGCAGTGGTGGGTGACGTGAAGCCTGATTCTCTGCTATGACATGCAGACTGATTCTCTGCTGACATGAAGCCAGATTGTCTGTTACGGGACCTCTCTCCTCTGCCTGGGTGCTGGGCCTAAATATATGCCAATGGACTGTTGCAGTGGTGGCTGACGTGAAGCCTCATTCTCTGCTATGACATGCAGACTAATTCTCTGCTGACATGAAGACAGATTCTCTGTTACGGGACCTCTCTCCTCTGCCTGGGTGCCGGGGCCTAAATATCTGAGAATGGACTGTTCCAGTGGTGGCTGACGTGAAGCCTCATTCTCTGCTATGACATGCAGACTAATTCTCTGCTGACATGAAGACAGATTCTCTGTTACGGGACCTCCCTCCTCTGCCTGGGTGCTGGGCCTAAATATATGCCAATGGACTGTTGCAGTGGTGGCTGACGTGAAGCCTCATTCTCTGCTATGACATGCAGACTAATTCTCTGCTGACATGAAGACAGATTCTCTGTTACGGGACCTCCCTCCTCTGCCTGGGTGCTGGGCCTAAATATATGCCAATGGACTGTTGCAGTGGTGGCTGACGTGAAGCCTCATTCTCTGCTATGACATGCAGACTGATTCTCTGCTGACATGAAGCCAGATTCTCTGTTACGGGACCTCTCTCCTCTGCCTGTGTGTGTGCTGGGCCTAAATATATGCCAATGGACTGTTGCAGTGGTGGCTGACGTGAAGCCTCATTCTCTGCTATGACATGCAGACTGATTCTCTGCTGACATGAAGCCAGATTCTCTGTTACGGGACCTCTCTCCTCTGCCTGTGTGTGTGCTGGGCCTAAATATATGCCAATGGACTGTTGCAGTGGTGGCTGACGTGAAGCCTCATTCTCTGCTATGACATGCAGACTAATTCTCTGCTGACATGAAGACAGATTCTCTGTTACGGGACCTCCCTCCTCTGCCTGGGTGCTGGGCCTAAATATATGCCAATGGACTGTTGCAGTGGTGGCTGACGTGAAGCCTCATTCTCTGCTATGACATGCAGACTGATTCTCTGCTGACATGAAGCCAGATTCTCTGTTACGGGACCTCTCTCCTCTGCCTGTGTGTGTGCTGGGCCTAAATATATGCCAATGGACTGTTGCAGTGGTGGCTGACGTGAAGCCTCATTCTCTGCTATGACATGCAGACTGATTCTCTGCTGACATGAAGCCAGATTCTCTGTTACGGGACCTCTCTCCTCTGCCTGTGTGTGTGCTGGGCCTAAATATATGCCAATGGACTGTTGCAGTGGTGGCTGACGTGAAGCCTCATTCTCTGCTATGACATGCAGACTAATTCTCTGCTGACATGAAGACAGATTCTCTGTTACGGGACCTCCCTCCTCTGCCTGGGTGCTGGGCCTAAATATATGCCAATGGACTGTTGCAGTGGTGGCTGACGTGAAGCCTCATTCTCTGCTATGACATGCAGACTAATTCTCTGCTGACATGAAGACAGATTCTCTGTTACGGGACCTCTCTCCTCTGCCTGGGTGCCGGGGCCTAAATATCTGAGAATGGACTGTTCCAGTGGTGGGTGACGGGAAGCCAGATTCTCTGCTATGGAACCTCTCTCCAATTGATTTTGGTTAATTTTTATTTATTTAATTTTTATTTTAATTCATTTCCCTATCCACATTTGTTTGCAGGGGATTTACCTACATGTTGCTGCCTTTTGCAGCCCTCTAGCTCTTTCCTGGGCTGTTTTACAGCCTTTTTAGTGCCGAAAAGTTCGGGTCCCCATTGACTTCAATGGGGTTCGGGTTCGGGACGAAGTTCGGATCGGGTTCGGATCCCGAACCCGAACATTTCCGGGATGTTCGGCCGAACTTCTCGAACCCGAACATCCAGGTGTTCGCTCAACTCTACTTACGAGTTAAGTCAGCCTGAAATCTTTCCAGAATTTCAGGAACGGGTGGAAGAGCAAATCTCTATAGCTAAAGCGTGCTCCAATGAGTCAGAGCGTTAACAGCTAAAGAAGCTCTTCATAGAATTCCAGGACATGTTTGCCAAGGATTCTTATGATTGTGGGGAAACAGACCTGCATGTCGCAAGAATCCAGATAGATCCTGATGCACCCCCTGTCTTTGTCAAACAATACAGACTTCCACTGGCGGCTTACGAGTCCCTATCGGAAATCGTTAAAAAACCTGGAGAGAAGGGGCATCATCCGTCTGATACATAGCTCGTTAACCATCCTATACTTGGAGTCCTCAAACCCAATGGTCAATTTAGTCTCTGCTCGGACCTAAGACAATTAAACAAACGTGTTTACATGTCCAGATGGCCCATGCCATACATTGACCAGTGTTTCACCGCCCTTGACTGTGCACTAGGATATTGGACGATTAAAGTGGACGAAAGGGATCAGTACAAACTGGCCTTTACATTTGGAAAGACACAATATGCATCGACCCGACTGCCCTTCGGGTACATAAATGCGGGCCATGAATTTGCTGTATTCATGCATAAGGCAATGCCTGATGCCACTGAACGAGGTACCTTATCCTATATGGATGACATTCTAATCAAAAGCACAACTTTTGAGGAACACATTGTAGAACTGAAGCATGTACTAACCCAACTGAGAAAAGCTGGTGTAAAACTTTCTTTGCAGAAGGCTCAATGGTGTTGTGCCAAGGTAAATTTCTTAGGTAATTTGAAATCACTGCTGATGGAATCAACCCACAGAAGAAGAAGAAGGTGGAAGCAGTGATCAACACCAAGTCACCTACAAATCTCAAGGAGTTGAGATCTTTCTTGGGCATGATGAACTATTCCCGTAAATTTATAGATAATTATGCCGAAATTACAAAACCTCTTTTGCAGTTGCTGAAGAAAGGAGTGAAATGGGAATGTAGTGAGCGTCATGAGCAAGCTGTGAAGGAACTCAAGCCCATGCTTGTTTAGGCCCCATGCCTTGCATATGCAGAGGGCGGAAAACCTTTCTTCATGGAAACAGGTTTCACTGACAAAAGCATGAGTGCAGTCCTTTTCCAGAAAAAGGAAAACCTGAACAGGATCATCGCCTATGCCAGCAAATCCTTATCACCGGTTGAGGTAAAATTCAACAGTTGTGAGAAAGCATTACTGTCAGCAGTGTGGGCTTTGCAATATTTCAGGAGCTTTATCCAAGGTGAAAAGATCATCGTGGAAACTGCACATCAACCACTGCAATATTTGCAAAGTGACAGGATCAAGGATGGAAATCTGTCAAACAGCAGGATAACCGCCTGGACGATGTCCTTAATGGGATGGCCATTGGAGATCAGGTATAAACAAAATAATAAGAACCCAGTAGCTCAAGGATTGGCTGAACTGCATGATTGTTCCAATGCGGAACAAGGAGGTAAGTCACCAGAAAGTGATTTCTTGGCGGAACAATCATCATCCCCATATAAATCTTATGAAGAGGAGTACTGCAAATCATTACCATATGTACGGATGTAGGAAATGAGCGTACACTGGTTGCAGGTGTCGGAATTGCATGGAATAATATAAGATGTTTTGTAAAATCGATGAAATGGTTATTACCCACAGTCTTACCATTTACTGGAAAAAGGTAAAGGGTCAGTCAAAGTATCCAGGTATGGACAAGGAAGGAAATGATCTAGCAGACTCCCTCGCTAAACAAGCAGCCATCAATGGAGAAGTTTTGTATGTGGATGACCTCATAAGAACTGTCCAAGTGGAGGCAACAACAAGAAGTCAGGCCGAAAAGGGAACTGAAGCCAATGTGTTGCAATGGAGCCAAGATTCCTCTATCGAGGATCTCATCGCGAGCCAAAAGGGGGATCCAATTATTGGTACTTTTTATAAACACATTGAAGATCCACAGAATTGTCCCATAAATACGGAAGATTGCGATGGCAAAGAGGCGTTGCAGATTTTGATGAACGGTAAATCCCAATTTTCGTTACAGGATAGATTGTTGATTAGGACCTCGAAGAATGGTATCACGCAATGGGTAGTACCCGCAACATACCGAGGTTTGATGCTTGTTCACAAAATGGGTGGAATGTTTGCCTTGTAAGACATGCAGTTCAAGCGTATGTGCATCTCCTCTCATTAACCACATATTTTCCAGGTTTGGTCTTCCCCAACGCATCGAGTCCGATCGTGGAAGTCATTTCACTAATGAGGTGATGACAAAGATGTGGAAATACTGGGAGTAAAGAGGATGCTACACATAGCGTATCGGCCAGCCTCTAGTGGTGGAGTGGAACACTACAACCAGTCCATTGTGAACATTCTAAAAAAGTTTGTCAATGAATCCGGTAAGGACTGGGATGTCAAATTGCCTTTGGTTCTTATGGCCATCAGAGCCACCCCAAGCGCAGCAACCAAACTTTCTCCCTTCGAAATGATCACAGGCAGGAAGATCGTGTTACCCCAACATTTGCTCTACCGGACGACAGACCACAATTTAATAAATGCTACAACATCTCATCAATATGTGGAAAATCTACGCAAGCACCTTCAGCATGCTTTTGCATTCGCCCAGAAGAATATAGAGAAAGCCGCAATGAGTGCTAAGACATACTACAATCTGAAGACCACACAGAGGGAGTATCAAATTTCCGATCAGGTTTATCTCTATAACTTCGCTCGGGATCAAGTGAAGGAGAGGACGTTCTTACCTTCCTGGAAAGGACCTTATGTCATCACTGACAAGTTGTCACCTGTGGTCTACAAGATAAAAATCCCAGGGGGGATGAATTTGTAGAAAAATGGGTGCACATTAACCAGTTATGTATTTGTCATCCTAGCTCACGACTTCGTGAAATAGAAGGAGTTGGATGAAGAGAGGAGGAGAGATTTTACGGTTCCAGCTAAGGACGAAAACCAGGATTGGTATTGTATGAACAAACATGTGTACTAACCATCCTCATGTGTGTATCAGTAATACATAATATATTCTAATAAAAAATATATCATGAAAAATTCATAAAGACAGCATTAGGCAGAACATGATGTGTGTATATATAAATATGATGAAGCGACGCGTGACGCCCATGGGCAGGACTACGGATCTCTGGCCGCCGCGCTCGGTGCGCCCACAGATGTACAGCTGGGGGCAATCACTATCAGAATATGGATTGGCAAGGGGCTGTTTAAATAGTTATCCCCACAGTGATGGCGTTACCCTCTGACGAAGGTACGCCGAAAAGCGCGTCGGGGTAACGCCATCCCAGGCATCCAGGTCGCTGCTATCTTCTGGTGAGTCCATGTTATTTCCATCTTCATCCATGGCTTCTGTTATATAGGCAGGACATAGTTCCAGTGGGCTTATACAACCGCTTGTGGTTGCGGGTTTTCTTGTGTGAAATACCCCCTGGACACTTCCTGCTACAGTTATATTGTCCGGTAATTGCCATGATGTTTCCATATTAGGACTCATGGTTATCAATTTCATGCTTATTATTGCTGATGTTCATGTCGACACTGTAATGCTGGGAAGGTGTTTGTGCTCCCTGTTCCCCTTGCTTTATGGTATTTATTATCCATTGATTTTTTGTAATTAATAAAGTATTTTTCATTATTGGACGCTTATGAGCTTTAGTTCTTTTGTCTTTTCCTTGTATTTAAAAGCTCGTCCAGTCACATAGAATGTTGGGAAGTCTACTTCTATAGCCACACCACCGTAGTGCACTCTCAATTGGCTATTGACACCCATGTGTGTGCTGAGGTTTTTTTTTTTTCGGGCCTAAATTAGTTTAGGATGTCTAGTCCAGGGTCTGTATTAGTTTAGGATGTCTGGTCCAGGGTCTGTATTAGTTTAGGATGTCTGGTCCAGGGTCTGTATTAGTTTAGGATGTCTGGTCTTGGGTCTGCAATAGTTTAGGGGTCTTTTTGCGGTCTGTATTAGTTTAGGGGATCTGGGGTCTTTATTAGTTTGGGGGTATGGTCTGGGGTCTTTATTAGTTTAGGGGGTCTAGACCAGGGTCTGTATTAGTTTAGGGGTCTGGTCTTGGTCTGTATTAGTTTAGGGTGTGTGGTCTGGGGTCTGTATTAGTTTAGGGGGTCTTGTCTGGGGTCTGTATTAGTTAAGGGTGTCTGGTCTGGGGTCTGTATTAGTTTAGGGTGTGTGGTCTGGGGTCTTTATTAGTTTAGGGGGTCTAGACCAGGGTCTGTATTAGTTTAGGGGTCTGGTCTTGGTCTGTATTAGTTTAGGGTGTGTGGTCTGGGGTCTGTATTAGTTTAGGGGGTCTTTTCTGGGGTCTGTATTAGTTTAGGGTGTGTGGTCTGGGGTCTGTATTAGTTTAGGGGGTCTTTTCTGGGGTCTGTATTAGTTTAGGGTGTGTGGTCTGGGGTCTGTATTAGTTTAGGGGGTCTTTTCTGGGGTCTGTATTAGTTTAGGGTGTGTGGTCTGGGGTCTGTATTAGTTTAAGGGGTCTTGTCTGGGGTCTGTATTAGTTAAGGGTGTATGGTCTGGGGTCTGTATTAGTTTAGGGGTCTGGTCTTGGTCTGTATTAGTTTAGGGTGTGTGGTCTGGGGTCTGTATTAGTTTAGGGGGTCTTGTCTGGGGTCTGTATTAGTTAAGGGTGTCTGGTCTGGGGTCTGTATTAGTTTAGGGGATCTTTGTTTATTAAGATGGTCTGGGGTCTGTTGTAGTTTAGCAGGTCTGGTTTGGGGCCTGTATTAGTTTAGGGTGCCTGGTCTGGGGTCTGTATTAGTTTAGGGGGTCTAGACCAGGGTCTGTATTAGTTTAGGGGTCTGGTCTTGGTCTGTATTAGTTTAGGGTGTGTGGTCTGGGGTCTGTATTAGTTTAGGGGGTCTTTTCTGGGGTCTGTATTAGTTTAGGGTGTGTGGTCTGGGGTCTGTATTAGTTTAAGGGGTCTTGTCTGGGGTCTGTATTAGTTAAGGGTGTCTGGTCTGGGGTCTGTATTAGTTTAGGGGTCTGGTCTTGGTCTGTATTAGTTTAGGGTGTGTGGTCTGGGGTCTGTATTAGTTTAGGGGGTCTTGTCTGGGGTCTGTATTAGTTAAGGGTGTCTGGTCTGGGGTCTGTATTAGTTTAGGGGATCTTTGTTTATTAAGATGGTCTGGGGTCTGTTGTAGTTTAGCAGGTCTGGTTTGGGGCCTGTATTAGTTTAGGGGGTTTGGTTCGGGGCCTGCATTTATTAAGGGGTGGGGGCTAGGGTCTGAAATAGTTTAGACAGGTCTGCATTTGTTTAAGGGGTCTGGTTCAGAGTCTGTATTAGTTTAGGTGGTCTGATATGGGGTCTGTACTTGTTTAGATGGCTTTGGAAGGAGACTCACCATCTGACAGCTGTGTCAGGTTCCTGCCCCTCGGAGTTGGGTTAGTGGATGTGATGCCTTAGATGAAGCTCAGGGGGTACTGGCTCCCATTGAAGAGACCTAGTAGGTGTCTGGTGTGGAGGTCTGGGTGGGGTGTGATGAGGGGTGTCCAAAGCCCCCGTATCATGCAGTACCTTACATCACTTTTTTATCTCCTTGGTGTCACGTTTTACAATCTGCCAGCTCACACAGGGCAGTGGCGTCCTTGGGGCCCGCTCAGACTCCAGTGCTGGGGTGTGACTGCTACCCCCTGTAGTTACCCCTGGGCACTAACTGGCTAAATGTTATTAGGGTTATTACGCGATGGTCATTGGTGGACGTTACATTTTGGCTGATCAGGATGCAGCCGATCAATTATTCTTGTACAAAATGGAAACCGATCACCAAATTCAGGCATTTGAGCCGCTCGTTGAAGCATCCATTCTGACGGATTGTACTGAGCTGAGGCGACGGTGGCCTCTTCACTCCGTCCTGTTATAATTGTCACAAACTGCTGCATCTCCGTGAGAGCTGTACCTAGCAGGCAGCGAGTCGGCTCTGTGTGAATACGCCATTAGAGGGATCCTCCTTTCCAGGCCTCATGTCCACATGACCCTTGTCCTGTATCCATGGTAATCACAGAATCGTCCGTCAACCACCAAAGGAACAGGTTGGGCTGGTTCTGCTGGTTTACTGGAAGTTGTCACCTATGACAGGAGTGTCATGGCGATAACGCAGTCATTACCCAGGATGCTCCACAGTTCACAGAGCAGAGTCATGCGTCCTGTATCCAGGGCCCAGCGTGTGTAAGGCGGGCCCCGCTGAGGTTTCATCTGCTGCCTGTTGGAGTGCCTCTACAAAGTAATAGTGCCGCCATTGTGCCCTCCAAATAACAATATTGGTGCCGCCATGCATCATCTCGCGGGTGCAAAAAATAGCTGAGGACGCGATACAGAGGGGGGGAGCGATACAGAGGGGGGAGGAGATACAGAAGGGGGGAGCGATACAGAAGGGGGGAGCGATACAGAGGGGGGAGGCGATACAGAGGGGGAGGCGATACAGAGGGGGGGAGGCGATACAGAGGGGGAGGCGATACAGAGGGGGGACGCGAAACAGAGGGGGGGAGCGATACAGAGGGGGGAGGCGATACAGAGGGGGGAGGAGATACAGAAGGGGGGAGCGATACAGAGGGGGGAGGCGATACAGAGGGGGGAGGCGATACAGAGGGGGGGATGTGATACAGAGGGGGGACGCGAAACAGAGGGGGGGAGCGATACAGAGGGGGGAGGCGATACAGAGGGGGGAGGCGATACAGAGGGGGAGGCGATACAGAGGGGGGGAGGCGATACAGAGGGGGAGGCGCTACAGAAGGGGGAGGAGATACAGAGGGGGAGGCGATACAGAGGGGGAGGCGATACAGAGGGGGAGGCGCTACAGAAGGGGGAGGCGCTACAGAAGGGGGAGGAGATACAGAGGGGGGAGGCGATACAGAGGGGGAGGCGATACAGAGGGGGGAGGCAATACAGAGGGGGGGAGCGATACAGAGGGGGGGATGTGATACAGAGGGGGGACGTGATACCGAGGAGCATGCGATACAGAGGGGAGGCGATACAGAGGGGGGGAAGCGATACAGAGGGGGCACGCGATACAGAGGGGGGAGGCGATACAGAAGGGGAGGCGATACAGAAGGGGAGGCGATACAGAGGGGGAGGCGATACAGAGGGGGAGGCGCTACAGAAGGGGAGGCGCTACAGAAGGGGGAGGAGATACAGAGGGGGGAGGCGATACAGAGGGGGAGGCGATACAGAGGGGGAGGCGATACAGAGGGGGAGGCGCTACAGAAGGGGGAGGAGATACAGAAGGGGGATGCGATACAGAGGGGGAGGCGATACAGAGGGGGAGACGTGATACAGAGGGGGGGATGTGATACAGAGGAGCATGCGATACAGAGGGGAGGCGATACAGAGGGGGGAAGCGATACTGAGGGGGCACGCGATACAGAGGGGGGGAGGCGATACAGAAGGGGAGGCGATACAGAGGGGGAGGCGATACAGAGGGGGAGGCGCTACAGAAGGGGGAGGAGATACAGAAGGGGGATGCGATACAGAGGGGGGAGGCCATACAGAGGGGGGGAAGCGATACAGAGGGGGCACGCGATACAGAGGGGGAGAGCGATACAGAGGGGGGAGGCGATACAGAGGGGGAGGCGATACAGAGGGGGGGAGGCGATACAGAGGGGGGAGACGATACAGAGGGGGGGACGTGATACAGAGGGGGGAGGGGATACAGAGGGGGACGCGATACAGAGGGGGGAGGCGATACAGAGGGGGAGGCGATACAGTGGGGGGGACGCGATACAGAGGGGGGATGCGATACAGAGGGGGAGGTGATACAGAAGGGGGGACGTGATACAGAGGGGGGGACGTGATACAGAGGGGGAGGCAACTCCTGTCAGTTTAGCATAATTGCTCATGCATTAAGCTGCAGCTGTATTCCAACAAGTGGGGTGTCAGGGGGCCTGTGGGGTGTCAGGGGGCCTGTGGGGCCACAGGGGTGAAGGGCCTAATCACACTATTGTCATCCCTGTAGTCATACCTCCCATCTTTTGAAAATTGCAAAGAGGGGCAATATGTGCGGCAATTCTTTTCTTACTAGGCCACGCCTCTGACTCCGCCCACAACATACGTATACACACCCAGCCCCCTTAATGCCCCCACACATAAGGTATGCCAACACTTTGCCTCATTCACCAGGGGCCGGCTGGAAAATTTTAGCCTGGGGGGCAGGTGTAACGCCCCAGAGTGCATTACCACCTTTACACCTCACTACTATCTCCTATGGTTAACCTCGTGTCATCCTATATACAGGTGAAACTCAAAAAATTTGAATATTGGTCAAAGTTCATTTATTTCAGTAATGTTACTTAAAAGGTGAAACTAACATATGAGACTCATTATAGGCAGAGCGAGATATTCCAAGCCTTTATTTGGTATAATTTGGATGATTTTGGCCTACAGCTTATGAAACCCCAAAGTCACAATCTCAGAAAATAAGAATATTACATGAAATCAATGAAAATGTATATTAAATAGAAAAATGTAGGAGCTATGAAAAGTCTAATCATGCCTATGTGCTCAGTACTTGGTTTGGGCCCCTAAATGTGGCGTGGAATGGATGCTATCAGCCTATGGCACCGCTGAGGTGTTATGGAAGACCAGGATACTACCAGCCTGTGGCACTGCTGAGGTGTTATGGAAGACCAGGATGCTACCAGCCTATGGCACTGCTGAGGTGTTATGGAAGACCAGGATGCTACCAGCCTATGGCACTGCTGAGGTGTTATGGAAGACCAGGATGCTACCAGCCTATGGCACTGCTGAGGTGTTATGGAAGACCAGGATGCTACCAGCCTATGGCATTGCTGAGGTGTTATGGAAGACCAGGATGCTACCAGCCTATGGCACCGCTGAGGTGTGATGGAAGACCAGGATGCTATCAGCCTATGGCACTGCTGAAGTGTAATGGAAGACCAGGATGCTATCAGCCTATGGCACTGCTGAGGTGTTATGGAAGACGAGGATGCTATCAGCCTATGGCACTGCTGAGATGTTATGGAAGACCAGGATGCTATCAGCCTATGGCACTGCTGAGGTGTTATGGAAGACCAGGATGCTATCAGCCTGTGGCACTGCTGAGGTGTGATGGAAGACCAGGATGCTATCAGCCTATGGCACTGCTGAGGTGTTATGGAAGACCAGGATGCTATCAGCCTATGGCACTGCTGAGGTGTTATGGAAGACCAGGATGCTATCAGCCTGTGGCACTGCTGAGGTGTGATGAAAGACAAGGATGCTATCAGCCTATGGCACTGCTGAGGTGTTATGGAAGACCAGGAGGCTTCCATCCTATGGCACTGCTGAGGTGTTATGGAAGACCAGGATGCTACCAGCCTATGGCATTGCTGAGGTATTATGGAAGACCAGGATGCTACCAGCCTATGGCATTGCTGAGGTGTTATGGAAGACCAGGATGCTACCAGCCTATGGCACCGCTGAGGTGTGATGGAAGACCAGGATGCTATCAGCCTATGGCACTGCTGAAGTGTAATGGAAGACCAGGATGCTATCAGCCTATGGCACTGCTGAGGTGTTATGGAAGACGAGGATGCTATCAGCCTATTGCACTGCTGAGATGTTATGGAAGACCAGGATGCTATCAGCCTATGGCACTGCTGAGGTGTTATGGAAGACCAGGATACTACCAGCCTATGGCACTGCTGAGGTGTTATGGAAGACCAGGAGGCTTCCATCCTATGGCACTGCTGAGGTGTTATGGAAGACCAGGATGCTACCAGCCTATGGCATTGCTGAGGTATTATGGAAGACCAGGATGCTACCAGCCTATGGCATTGCTGAGGTGTTATGGAAGACCAGGATGCTACCAGCCTATGGCACCGCTGAGGTGTGATGGAAGACCAGGATGCTATCAGCCTATGGCACTGCTGAAGTGTAATGGAAGACCAGGATGCTATCAGCCTATGGCACTGCTGAGGTGTTATGGAAGACGAGGATGCTATCAGCCTATTGCACTGCTGAGATATTATGGAAGACCAGGATGCTATCAGCCTATGGCACTGCTGAGGTGTTATGGAAGACCAGGATACTACCAGCCTATGGCACCGCTGAGGTGTTATGGAAGACCAGGATACTACCAGCCTGTGGCACTGCTGAGGTGTTATGGAAGACCAGGATGCTACCAGCCTATGGCACTGCTGAGGTGTTATGGAAGACCAGGATGCTACCAGCCTATGGCACTGCTGAGGTGTTATGGAAGACCAGGATGCTACCAGCCTATGGCATTGCTGAGGTGTTATGGAAGACCAGGATGCTACCAGCCTATGGCATTGCTGAGGTGTTATGGAAGACCAGGATGCTACCAGCCTATGGCACCGCTGAGGTGTGATGGAAGACCAGGATGCTATCAGCCTATGGCACTGCTGAAGTGTAATGGAAGACCAGGATGCTATCAGCCTATGGCACTGCTGAGGTGTTATGGAAGACGAGGATGCTATCAGCCTATGGCACTGCTGAGATGTTATGGAAGACCAGGATGCTATCAGCCTATGGCACTGCTGAGGTGTTATGGAAGACCAGGATGCTATCAGCCTGTGGCACTGCTGAGGTGTGATGGAAGACCAGGATGCTATCAGCCTATGGCACTGCTGAGGTGTTATGGAAGACCAGGATGCTATCAGCCTATGGCACTGCTGAGGTGTTATGGAAGACCAGGATGCTATCAGCCTGTGGCACTGCTGAGGTGTGATGAAAGACAAGGATGCTATCAGCCTATGGCACTGCTGAGGTGTTATGGAAGACCAGGAGGCTTCCATCCTATGGCACTGCTGAGGTGTTATGGAAGACCAGGATGCTACCAGCCTATGGCATTGCTGAGGTATTATGGAAGACCAGGATGCTACCAGCCTATGGCATTGCTGAGGTGTTATGGAAGACCAGGATGCTACCAGCCTATGGCACCGCTGAGGTGTGATGGAAGACCAGGATGCTATCAGCCTATGGCACTGCTGAAGTGTAATGGAAGACCAGGATGCTATCAGCCTATGGCACTGCTGAGGTGTTATGGAAGACGAGGATGCTATCAGCCTATTGCACTGCTGAGATGTTATGGAAGACCAGGATGCTATCAGCCTATGGCACTGCTGAGGTGTTATGGAAGACCAGGATACTACCAGCCTATGGCACTGCTGAGGTGTTATGGAAGACCAGGAGGCTTCCATCCTATGGCACTGCTGAGGTGTTATGGAAGACCAGGATGCTACCAGCCTATGGCATTGCTGAGGTATTATGGAAGACCAGGATGCTACCAGCCTATGGCATTGCTGAGGTGTTATGGAAGACCAGGATGCTACCAGCCTATGGCACCGCTGAGGTGTGATGGAAGACCAGGATGCTATCAGCCTATGGCACTGCTGAAGTGTAATGGAAGACCAGGATGCTACCAGCCTATGGCACTGCTGAGGTGTTATGGAAGACGAGGATGCTATCAGCCTATTGCACTGCTGAGATATTATGGAAGACCAGGATGCTATCAGCCTATGGCACTGCTGAGGTGTTATGGAAGACCAGGATACTACCAGCCTATGGCACTGCTGAGGTGTTATGGAAGACCAGGATACTACCAGCCTATGGCACTGCTGAGGTGTTATGGAACACCAGGATACTACCAGCCTATGGCACTGCTGAGGTGTGATGGAAGACCAGGATACTACCAGCCTATGGCACTGCTGAGGTGTTATGGAACACCAGGATACTATCAGCCTATGGCACTGCTGAGGTTTTATGGAAGACCAGGATGCTACCAGCCTATGGCACTGCTGAGGGGTTATGGAAGACCAGGATACCACCAGCCTATGGCACTGCTGAGGTGTGATGGAAGACCAGGATGCCATCAGCCTATGGCACTGCTGAGGTGTTATGGAAGACCAGGATGCTTCCAGCCTATGGCACTGCTGAGGTGTTATGGAAGACTAGGACGCTTCCAGCCTATGGCACTGCTGAGGTGTTATGGAAGACCAGGATACTACCAGCCTATGGCACTGCTGAGGTGTTATTGAACACCAGGATACTATCAGCCTATGGCACTGCTGAGGTGTTATGGAAAACCAGGATACTACCAGCCTATGGCACTGCTGAGGTGTTATGGAAGACCAGGATACTACCAGCCTATGGCACTGCTGAGGTGTTATGGAAGACCAGGATTCTATCAGCCTATGGCACCGCTGAGGTGTTATGGAAGACCAGGACGCTTCCAGCCTGTCGCACTGCTGAGGTGTTATGGAAGACCAGGACGCTTCCATCCTATGGCACTGCTGAGGTGTTATGGAAGACCAGGATACTACCAGCCTATGGCACTGCTGAGGTGTTATAGAAGACCAGGATGCTTCCATCCTATGGCACTGCTGAGGTGTTAAGGAAGACCAGGATGCTATCAGCCTATGGCACTGCTGAGGTGTTATGGAAGACCAGGATGCTTCCATCCTATGGCACTGCTGAGGTGTTATGGAAGACCAGGATACTACCAGCCTATGGCACTGCTGAGGTGTTATGGAACACCAGGATACTACCAGCCTATGGCACTGCTGAGGTGTTATGGAAGACCAGGATGCTATCAGCCTATGGCACTGCTGAGGTGTTATGGAAGACCAGGATTCTATCAGCCTATGGCACTGCTGAGGTGTTATGGAAGACCAGGACGATTCAGCCTGTGGCACTGCTGAGGTGTTATGGAAGACCAGGACGCTTCCAGCCTGTCGCACTGCTGAGGTGTTATGGAAGACCAGGACGCTTCCATCCTATGGCACTGCTGAGGTGTTATGGAAGACCAGGATACTACCAGCCTATGGCACTGCTGAGGTGTTATGGAAGACCAGGATGCTTCCATCCTATGGCACTGCTGAGGTGTTAAGGAAGACCAGGATGCTATCAGCCTATGGCACTGCTGAGGTGTTATGGAAGACCAGGATACTACCAGCCTATGGCACTGCTGAGGTGTTATGGAACACCAGGATACTACCAGCCTATGGCACTGCTGAGGTGTTATGGAAGACCAGGATGCTATCAGCTTATGGCACTGCTGAGGTGTTATGGAAGACCAGGACGCTTCAGCCTGTGGCACTGCTGAGGTGTTATGGAAGACCAGGACGGTTCCAGCCTGTGGCACTGCTGAGGTGTTATGGAAGACCAGGACGCTTCCATCCTATGGCACTGCTGAGGTGTTATGGAAGACCCGGATGCTTCCATCCTATGGCACTGCTGAGGTGTTATGGAAGACCAGGATACTACCAGCCTATGGCACCGCTGAGGTGTTATGGAAGACCAGGATACTACCAGCCTATGGCACTGCTGAGGTGTTATGGAAGACCAGGACGCTTCCATCCTATCGCACTGCTGAGGTGTTAAGGAAGACTAGGACGCTTCCATCCTATCGCACTGCTGAGGTGTTAAGGAAGACTAGGACGCTTCCATCCTATCGCACTGCTGAGGTGTTATGGAAGACCAGGATGCTTCCATCCTATGGCACTGCTGAGGTGTTATGGAAGACCAGGATACTACCAGCCTATGGCACTGCTGAGGTGTTATGGAAGACCAGGACGCTTCCATCCTATCGCACTGCTGAGGTGTTATGGAAGACCAGGACGCTTCCATCCTATCGCACTGCTGAGGTGTTATGGAAGACCAGGACGCTTCCATCCTATCGCACTGCTGAGGTGTTATGGAAGACCAGGATGCTTTCATCCTATGGCACTGCTGAGGTGTTATGGAAGACCAGGATACTACCAGCCTATGGCACTGCTGAGGTGTTATGGAAGACCAGGATGCTTCCATCCTATGGCACTGCTGAGGTGTTATGGAAGATCAGGATGCTTCCATCCTATGGCACTGCTGAGGTGTTATGGAAGACCAGGATACAACCAGCCTATGGCACTGCTGAGGTGTTATGGAAGACCAGGATACTACCAGCCTATGGCACTGCTGAGGTGTTATGGAAGACCAGGATGCTTCCATCCTATGGCACTGCTGAGGTGTTATGGAAGACCAGGATACTACCAGCCTATGGCACTGCTGAAGTGTTATGGAAGACCAGGATGCTTCCATCCTATGGCACTGCTGAGGTGTTATGGAAGACCAGGATACTACCAGCCTATGGCACTGCTGAGGTGTTATGGAAGACCAGGATACTACCAGCCTATGGCACTGCTAAGGTGTTATGGAAGACCAGGATACTACCAGCCTATGGCACTGCTGAGGTGTTATGGAAGACCAGGATACTACCAGCCTATGGCACTGCTGAGGTGTTATGGAAGACCAGGACACCATCAGCCTATGGCACTGCTGAGGTGTTATGAAAGACCAAGACGCTTCGAACCTATGGCACTGCTGAGGTGTTATGGAAGACCAGGATGCTTCCAGCCTATGGCACTGCTGAGGTGTTATGGAAGACCAGGATACTACCAGCCTATGGCACTGCTGAGGTGTTATGGAAGACCAGGATACTACCAGCCTATGGCACTGCTGAGGTGTTATGGAAGACCAGGATGCTTCCATCCTATGGCACTGCTGAGGTGTTATGGAAGACCAGGATACTACCAGCCTATGGCACTGCTGAGGTGTTATGGAAGACCAGGATACCACCAGCCTATGGCACTGCTGAGATGTGATGTAAGACCAGGATGCCATCAGCCTATGGCACTGCTGAGGTGTTATGGAAGACCAGGATACTACCAGCCTATGGCACTGCTGAGGTGTTATGGAAGACCAGGATGCTTCCATCCTATGGCACTGCTGAGGTGTTATGGAAGACTAGGATACTACCAGCCTATGGCACTGCTGAGGTGTTATGGAAGACCAGGATACTACCAGCCTATGGCACTGCTAAGGTGTTATGGAAGACCAGGATACTACCAGCCTATGGCACTGCTGAGGTGTTATGGAAGACCACGAGGCTTCCATCCTATGGCACTGCTGAGGTGTTATGGAAGACCAGGATACTACCAGCCTATGGCACTGCTGAAGTGTTATGGAAGACCAGGATGCTTCCATCCTATGGCACTGCTGAGGTGTTATGGAAGACTAGGATACTACCAGCCTATGGCACTGCTGAGGTGTTATGGAAGACCAGGATACTACCAGCCTATGGCACTGCTAAGGTGTTTTGGAAGACCAGGATACTACCAGCCTATGGCACTGCTGAGGTGTTATGGAAGACCAGGATGCTTCCATCCTATGGCACTGCTGAGGTGTTATGGAAGACCAGGATACTACCAGCCTATGGCACTGCTGAGGTGTTATGGAAGACCAGGACACCATCAGCCTATGGCACTGCTGAGGTGTTATGAAAGACCAAGACGCTTCGAACCTATGGCACTGCTGAGGTGTTATGGAAGACCAGGATGCTTCCAGCCTATGGCACTGCTGAGGTGTTATGGAAGACCAGGATACTACCAACCTATGGCACTGCTGAGGTGTTATGGAAGACCAGGATACTACCAGCCTATGGCACTGCTGAGGTGTTATGGAAGACCAGGATGCTTCCATCCTATGGCACTGCTGAGGTGTTATGGAAGACCAGGATACTACCAGCCTATGGCACTGCTGAGGTGTTATGGAAGACCAGGATACCACCAGCCTATGGCACTGCTGAGATGTGATGTAAGACCAGGATGCCATCAGCCTATGGCACTGCTGAGGTGTTATGGAAGACCAGGATACTACCAGCCTATGGCACTGCTGAGGTGTTATGGAAGACCAGGATGCTTCCATCCTATGGCACTGCTGAGGTGTTATGGAAGACCAGGATACTACCAGCCTATGGCACTGCTGAGGTGTTATGGAAGACCAGGACACCATCAGCCTATGGCACTGCTGAGGTGTTATGGAAGACCAGGATGCTTCCAGCCTATTGCATCTTTTTCTTGGCAATGCCCTATAGATTCTCTATGGGGTTCAGGTCGGGCGAGTTTGCTGGTCAATCAAGCACAGTAATCCCATGGTCATTGAACCAGGTTTTGGTACTTTTGGCAGTGTGGGCAGATGCAAGTCCTCCTTGAGAATGAAGTCACCATCTCCATGAAGCTCGTCTGCGGAAGGAAGCATGAAGTGCTCCAAATCTCCTGGTAGACATGCGGTATGCCAGACCTTGCAGGGGAATTACACGTGAGGTCACGGTGTGAGCGATAGGTGGGCCAAGGTAAGTACAGTTCTGGTTACTCACGGTTACGTCGTCCCTGGGCAGGCTCGCATAAGTGAAGAGGAGAATGGCACAAGGGATTCTCTGGGGCACACTCTGGTGTAAGGGACACTGGCCAGATGGTGGTTCGAGGTGCCCTTGATGGTCTGTATTAATGTGCCTATGGCAATGTCCCTTGTAGTCCTGACGCCAGTACCTTTTGTATGGAGGTCCAACCATTTACTATAGTGTTAATAGAGGAACTGAGTCTGGGGCAAACAGGGTGAAATCCAGGGTGAAACTTTACTGAAGATGACTCTTGGTTACAATACATCCATAGGCATTAAACAGTCTCCTGATACAGTCCGGCATTAAGCACAATCTCCCAGACATATGGGGGAAAGGGAAATGCAAGTCCTCAGTGAAGTATTGGCTCTTGTAATATATAAGAAGCTACTGGTCAGACTGGGCAGGTGATAATGGACGTCTGACACTGGTCACAACTCCGGCCTGACCCTAATCCTGATTAAAGGTGCTTTTCTGAATCCTGGAACTTCTATTCCACTGCTGTTCTGACAGTCGGCCGGACTGTCCTCAGGGTTTACACTGGAGGTGCGGATGCTTCACGCTGTCTCCTACCCCTAGTACAAAGGTGCCTGATAAGTCCTCAGGTAATGGCTATCCTGCTAATCCTTTGTCTTGCATAAACGTGATAATTCCTTAGATACTCGGCTGCCTAGGGTTTAGACAATGGTCACCCTGGAGGAGCGATCTATAGGAGTGGATTGCTCACCTCTAGGTAGAATACTTGTAGGCCTTAACCCTCGGCTGTGGAGCCGACCGGGGCAGAGCAGAGAGGCTGGGCAGAGGCCTCCCTCCAGGTATCCAGCTACATGGCTGCTGCTTTCTTGTAGGCTCATGAGAGAACTGGACTGCACTGAACTCTCACTTGGATTGACCTGAGCTCCTCTGCACTGGTCTGGATTGACCTCAACCAGGAACTGCACTGCCTAAGGGCCCTTTCACACCTGCGTTCTTGTCTTCCGGCATAGAGTTCCGTCGTCGGGGCTCTATGCCGGAAGAATCCTGATCAGGTTTATCCTAATGCATTCTGAATGGAGTGAAATCCGTTCAGGATGCATCAGGATGTCTTCAGTTCCGGAACGGAACGTTTTTTGGCCAGAGAAAATACCGCAGCATGCTGCGCTTTTTGCTCCGGCCAAAATCCTGAAGACTTGCCGCAAGGCCGGATCCGGAATGAATGCCCATTGAAAGGCATTGATCCGGATCCGGCCTTAAGCTAAACGTCGTTTCGGCGCATTGCCGGATACGACGTTTAGCTTTTTCTGAATGGTTACTATGGCTGCCAGGACGCTAAAGTCCTGGCAGCCATGGTAAAGTGTAGCGGGGAGCGGGGGAGCGGTATACTTACCGTCCGTGCGGCTCCCGGGGCACTTCAGAGTGACATCAGGGCGCCCCACGCGCATGGATCACGTGATCGCATGGCACGTCATCCATGCGCATGGGGCGCTCTGACGTCACTCTGGAGCGCCCCGGGAGCCGCACGGACTGTAAGTATACCGCTCCCCCGCTCCCCACTACTACTATGGCAACCAGGACTTTAATAGCGTCCCGGCTGCCATAGTAACACTGAACACAGACGGATCCGTCTTCAAATGCTTTCAGTACACTTGCGTTTTTCCGGATCCGGCGTGTACCTCCGGCAAGTGGAGTACACGCCGGATCCGGACAACACAAGTGTGAAAGAGGCCTAACTTAGGTCTGAGCTAAGCTATTTATACACTGACACTGCTCCATCTAGTGGAGAATCGAGTGTAGTGCACCCTGACTAGGCCTGTGTAAAGGATAGTTGCATATGAAATCACATGGTGACATGGAGAATATGACAGGAGATAAAGTACACAATACAGGCATATCACATGACATTAATACATAATTAAGATACGTTTGCAGTGCCCACGGTTACTTGAGTGGGACACTGCAGACGGCTGCGTTGACTCTGGACCTAATGAAGCACAGTGGACCAACACCAGCAGATGACACGGCTCCCCAAATCAGCACCGACTGTGGAAACTTCACACTGGACCTCAAGCATCTTGCATTGTGTGCCTCTCCATTCTTCCTCCAGACTCTGGGTCCTTGGTTTCCAAATGAGATGCAAAAGTTGCTCTCATCAGAAAAAGAGGACTTTGGACCATTGAGCAACAGAGCAGTTCTTTTTTTCTTCAGCCCGGGTAAGACTCTTCTGACGCTGTTTGTTTTTCAGGAGAGGCTTAACAAGAGGAATAGGACATCTGAAGCCCATGTCCAGGATCCGTCTGTGTGTGGTGGCTCGTGATGCACTAATTCCAGCCTCGGTCCACTCCTTGTGAAAGTCCCCAACACTTTTGAATGGTCTTTTCCTGACAATCCTCTCCAGGCTGCGGTCATCCCTGCTGCTTGGGCACCTTTGTCTTCCACACTTGTCCCTTCCACAGAACTTTCTATTAATGTGCTCTGACGCAGCACTTTGGGAACATCCAGCTTTGTTTGCAATTACCTTTTGAGGTTTTCCCTCCTCAGTGATGGTTTTCTGCGCAGCCTTCAGGTCAGCAGTCTGTCCCATGATTGTGATTCCTACTGAACCAGAGACAAGGTAAAGGCTCAGGAACCCTCTGGAAGGATAATGGTTTATTAGCTGACTAGAGGTGACACTGTGAGCCGAGAATATTCAACCTTTTCACAATATTCAAATTTTCTGAGATTGTGACTTTGGGGTTTCATAAGCTGTAAGTTATAATCATCCAAATTATACCAATTAAAGGCCTGAAATATCTCGCTTTACATGTAATGAGTCTCATATTAGCTTCACTTTTTAAGTTGCATTACTGAAATAAATAAACTTTTGCACAATATTCAAATTTTTCAAGTGTCACCTGTATTTATTTCCAGGTCCTGCAAAATGTGCCTTCATAATATTGTTCTGTAACTGTTCAAGTGCGATATGCCTGATTCACCAGCAGGTGGCAGCATCAATGGCAGAGCTATCTTACATAGAATGGAACCTTCTTTCCATTCTATTTTCTCCCTCTAGGGAGGAGTTTAGTGAGAGCAAGTTCAGAGTACCGCCTGCGAGGGGATGGAAGGAAGCAGGAGCCCGTCCCTGCTGCACGAGCCTTGCCTAGGCCAGCTTGAGCACCTTCAGCTTAGCTGGATCTGGAGGCCACAGCCTAGAGCCTCAGAAGCCAGGAGGAAAGTGTTCCCTGGATAAAGCTAGAGACAGATCAGATTATAAAGTTAGGTCGCAGCATAAAGAAGAAGCCAAGTTATACAGCTAAACTGTTAGCACAGCAGAGCCAAAAAGCAACAGACGTAGCAGAGAGGAGTTTGCCTGCCACCGTTAATGCCAAATCCTGCTGGAAACCAAGGCAAAGCCTGTAAACTGTTTGAAGGAATGTTTATGCAAAGTAAAGTTGCTGTTCAACTATATACAAGCTCTGGACTCCATTTATTTCTTCATCCACTGTATCAACTATCCCCTTTGCTCTGCTTCAGACGACAATACCTGGGTTCCAGCGTATCCAGGTAAGAGCACTGTGACACGTGCACAACACCATTAAGGGACATTTGCAGTGATCATGTTTCATGTAAATTGTGCTTATATATGAGTTCTAATAAAGTTGCATAGTGAGGGGAAGATTCTAACAAGCCTCCCAGGGCTGACTCTGCCCTGCTCACAGTACAGAGGAGAAGAGAAGAAGGTCAGTGTGTGTGATGTCTGTGGACAAAGCTTCACCTCAGCAGCCATCCTGGAGAGTTACAAAAACTCTATAGTTAGTTCCATGTACCAGCCCATAGAAGGGAAAGATTACAGAGGAACCCTTTGTATTAGGTGGAAAGATTCTAAGCTACAAGCTGCCCACCATAACCAAGGACAGGAAGGCCATCTGCCAGAACATAGTATTCCTAGAGAGGATACAGAGGTATATGATTATACAGTACAGCAGAGATAGTCCATCCCTCCAGCCTGGAGAAACAAGAGAGAGAGATTGATTGTCATTGAAAACTGCCCCTTATGCAACTTATGGGAACTAATCTGTATCTCTGTAGAAGCCGCCTTGCTGTAAATGATATTTGTATACATTGATGACCCTTGGATCAGCTTCAGTAAAGTACTGGGAGTTTGTCAAGAAACTTGGTCTCCTTATTCCACATCATCTCCTAATTGCACCTTACGGTGCTGGCGTCACGAACACAGGGGCCCAGCTACCAAAGCACCCTAAGCGTACCCATTACCATCAAGGGCACCTCAACTTCCATCCGGCTGGTGTTCCCTGCAATGGAGAGTGCCCCGGAGGATTTAGTGCTGTCTTCCTCATCACTGCACACCGACCAAGCTAACCGTGAATATGACTACTACCCCCATCAGCCCACCGTGCGCTCACATACTGCCCCTGCGGTCCGGTCCGCTTCACATTTAGGCCACCCTATACCACTCTGGCATTTCTACACTGGGTACCATCCACTACATCACTAAAAGGGGCCCTGTGCCCTTGTTGGTTCACTGCAACTGGGGTCACGACAAACTTTCACTAAAAAGGACCCCTTTCCGCAGACTAGCACTTGCCCATGTGTAGCGGGCCGCCCGAGACCTGTTTAACTCCGCCTACCGCCTACCGTACACGCGCACCGTCCCAGGTACCGTACACGCGCACCGTCCCAGGTACCGTACACGCGCACCGTCCCAGGTACAGTACACGCTCACCGTCCCAGGTACCATACACGCGCACCGTCCCAGGTACCGTACACGCGCACCGTCCCAGGTACCGTACACGCGCACCGTGCCAGGTACCGTACACGCGCACCGTGCCAGGTACCGTACACGCGCACCGTCCCAGGTACCGTACACGCGCACTGTCCAAGGTACCGTACACGCGCACACACACACACCATCCCAGGTACTGTACGCACTCGCCGTCCCAGATACCGTACGCACGCGCGCCATCCCAGATACAGGATTGAGTCTGTACCAGCAGCTTGGTCATTAGAGGGACCGGATTTACCAGCTCCTGAGCTGAAGAGACTCCATTGACTATAATGAGGTCTGTAGGGCAGAATCTGTGACACCGGCCCGAACACAGATGTAATTGGATGGTATTAGATCAAAGAACAGAATAATATGCCAGAACCAAGACCACTACATACATACAGCACCAGAACCAAGAAAACTACACACAGCACCAGAACCAAGACCACTACATACATACAGCACCGGAACTAAGACCACTACATACATACAGCACCGGAACCAAGACAACTACATACATACAGCACCAGAACCAAGACAACCACATACATACAGCACCAGAACCAAGAAAACTACACACAGCACCAGAACCAAGACCACTACATACATATAGCACTAGAACCAAGACCACTACATAATACAGCACCAGAACCAAGACCACTATATACATATAGCACTAGAACCAAGACCACTACATAATACAGCACCAGAACCAAGACCACTATATACATATAGCACTAGAACCAAGACCACTACATACATACAGCACCAGAACCAAGACCGATACATACATACAGCACCAGAACCAAGACCACTACATACATATAGCACTAGAACAAAGACCACTACATACATACAGCACCAGAACCAAGACCACTACATACATATAGCACTAGAACCAAGACCACTACATACATACAGCACCAGAACCAAGACCACTACATACATACAGCACCAGAACCAAGACCACTACATACATACAGCACCAGAGCCAAGACCACTACATACATACAGCACCAGAACCAAGAAAACTACACACAGCACCAGAACCAAGAACACTACATACATAGAGCACCAGAACCAAGACCCCTACATACATACAGCACCGGAACCAAGACCACTACATACATACAGCACCAGAACCAAGAAAACTACACACAGCACCAGAACCAAGACCACTACATACATATAGCACTAGAACCAAGATCACTACATACATACAGCACCAGAACCAAGAAAACTACACACAGCACCAGAACTAAGACCACCACATACATACAGCACCAGAACCAAGAAAACTACACACAGCACCAGAACCAAGACCACTACATACATACAGCACCGGAACTAAGACCACTACATACATACAGCACCAGAACCAAGACCACTACATACATACAGCACCAGAACCAAGACCACCACATACATACAGCACCAGAACCAAGAAAACTACACACAGCACCAGAACCAAGACCAGTACATACATACAGCACCAGAACCAAGACCACCACATACATACAGCACCAGAACCAAGACCACTACATACATATAGCACTAGAACAAAGACCACTACATACATACAGCACCAGAACCAAGACCACTACATACATACAGCACCAGAAACAAGAAAACTACACACAGCACCAGAACCAAGACCACTACATACATACAGCACCAGAACCAAGACCACCACATACATACAGCACCAGAACCAAGAAAACTACACACAGCACCAGAACCAAGACCACTACATACATACAGCACCAGAACCAAGACCACCACATACATACAGCACCAGAACCAAGACCACTACATACATACAGCACCAGAACCAAGACCACTACATACATACAGCACCAGAACCAAGACCACTACATACATACAGCACCAGAAACAAGAAAACTACACACAGCACCAGAACCAAGACCACTACATACATACAGCACCAGAAACAAGAAAACTACACACAGCACCAGAACCAAGACCACTACATACATATAGCACTAGAACCAAGACCACTACTGTGGCGAAACCAACCTCGCCACGGTGTTTTGGAGGGGGCTGTTTACCAGCCTCCTGCCCTGGGATTATGGCCCCATAAGTAATTGGGTCTTAAGGCACTTGGGACGGAGCCCTCTGTCCCTGGATTGCATCCTCTGCCTTACTTGCTTGGATGAAGCACATGGTGAGAACAATAGATAGCGGCCATTGTAGCTCACAGACACTGTTCTGACTTTCCACACGGTGCTATCTTGCCTGTATTTGGTGCACAGAGACATCATTCAGTAGTTTGAAACTACCAAACAGGGGACACATTTATTAGTGACTATTTTTGGTATAACTTGTATATTTTCAGTGTAACTGTATCTTCCAAACTACTGAACGGATGTGGGTGAATTTTGGACATGTGGTTCACCAAGATCCCCCGGTTCCGAGGATATATTGGTTATGGGGTTATTGCATGTTTTGGGGTTCCTGTGATATGTTTTATAAAATTGTATGTTATGTGAGGGCACCCAGATAGCTAATATTATTGTATTCGTGTATTCTGAGTGCCATTCACCTAATGATATGCACTCAGACTTGAGCTATCTGGGGATATGTTACATGTCTGTGTTTGCTGTGGGGGTGTGACATTGTGTGTTTAAATGGTGATGTCTGTGCTGTTGTCTCCGCATGTGTATTGGCGATCTCCCCTTTGTCCTGAGAGATAATTGGATTGTCTTCGGTCGTCTCCGGGACAGAGGGGAGGAAACCATGATGCATTGTGGGGATATGTTGTATCTGTTCTGTATTTGCAAAACTGTAATAAAAACCAGGCTGGGTGTGCCAGCACTTCAGATCACTGCTGACCCTCAACACGGAGCCTTGTCTCGTTATTGGGGGGATTCCCTGTATGCTGTTAGAGACTGATTGCCAGGAGTGTAAGCTGACGGATACGCTTTTCCTGTTCGCCTGCTGACAGCTATTTGTGAGGTTCCAGTTTGGATTGCTATTTTGTATCCAGTTCGGGAGGTTGGTGTTCTGCAGTAGCTGTGCCTGCATCTCGGAAAGGGGCATATCCCCTGAACGGATTTTAACCCCTTGTCTGCGGAAACTGTGCCGTTACATTGGTGGCAAGCAGCGGGATCGTTCCTACAGCCAAAAGGACAGCTACAGGAGACACCATTTCTGTAGATTCTACAATTTAAGGGCAACGCATGTCTCAGTACAGTGACCCTAAAAGCACCAGGATGGAACCAGCAGTGTTATACGAGGAGGAGGACCTGGATGGCCGGGATGCATTAAGGAAAGGCATCTGGTACCAGGCCCTGGATAATGTACAATACCAAAGAGGTGAGAGTCTCCCCAGTGAAGAGCAGCGGTTGCAGAAGCAAGTGGCCCTGCGGATGTCCTTCCTGGGAGAGCAGCCCCTGGAGGAATGGGTGATAGAACTACAGCACCGGGTATGGCAGGAGCTATGGCTGGAGGATGCCTACCAGGCGCTTTGGTGGTATGTGGCACAGTTTATACCCTGGACAGCTGAGCATGACAAGCCAGAGGGAGAGGAGTTTGATGGTCCTGGCTTGTTATGGGAGTCCTTTGCAGAGCCTGACTTCGGGAGCCCTGCACAGTCCAGACTTCAGGACATTTTCTATGAGAGGGAGGCTAGGCATGAGTGGGATGACCCACATGAGGTAGAGCAAGACCTGGCTCACCTAGCAACCCTGGAGTGGGAACTGGAGCAGGACTACCGAGATCTCTTCCACTCCATTGAGAAGGCTCAGCAGGACGGTAAGGTGACAGACCCAGATCCGGACCCATTCAGCTGGGCAGATATTGTAGAGTGTTACTGGGAAGGACCCCAGGTGGCCGGTGGAGATGGGACCGAGGTCTCTCCGCCGGTCCTGCAGGGAATTGGGAGCCCAGTCTTCATTCCCCAGCGGCAGTGTGAAGTGCAGGGAGGGGAGAGCAGCGGCCTCCCTCCCCAGCGGCAGGCTGAGTTACAGGGGGCAGAGGTAGTTGTTCCTGCCCCCCTGCAGCAGCATGATTTTTTGGAAATTGGGAGCCGAGTCTCCATTCCCCAGCGGCAGACGGAGTTACAGGGGGCAGAGACAGTCGGTCCTGTCCCCCAGCGGCAGAGTGTCCTACAGGGAATAGAGAGCCCAGTCTCCTTTCCCCAGCAGCAGGACACTGTATTGGGAGCGGAGGCGGTCGGTCGCCCTCCCCAGCGGCTGGAAGTATGTATGGAAGAGGAGCTCGTTACCCCCTCTCCCCAGCGGCAGCTTAACGCACCAGGGGGAGACAGTAAGCCCCACAACTGTGCAGATGGGACCGTGGTCTCTGCACTTACAGCACAGGTGGTAGGGACAGTTGTTCCTGTCCCCAAGCAACAGAGCTGTTTAGCCAAAGGGGAGACAGTCGGTTTCCCCCTCCAACAACCAGACTCCAACCAGGCTTCTTCCGTGGTAACGCTGGCACCAGGGCAGAGTACCGCTGATCCCTGCCCACAAAGCAACCTCCACTCCAATCCAGGGAGCAACTCAGAGATCGGGAGTACCAGCTACAAATATAATCTTGGTGGATTCACTGGACAGAGACAGTCTACTAAATTCAGCAGGCCCAGTATTGGGTTGTGGGTGGGCTGCCAGACTAACTCAGGTACCGACCGGCGTGAGGTCAGGTATCTGGTTAGTCTTCCCTGGGGGGGGGAGATGTGTGGCGAAACCAACCTCGCCACGGTGTTTTGGAGGGGGCTGTTTACCAGCCTCCTGCCCTGGGATTATGGCCCCATAAGTAATTGGGTCTTAAGGCACTTGGGACGGAGCCCTCTGTCCCTGGATTGCATCCTTTGCCTTACTTGCTTGGATGAAGCACATGGTGAGAACAATAGATAGCGGCCATTTTACCTCACAGACACTGTTCTGACTTTCCACACGGTGCTATCTTGCCTGTATTTGGGGCACAGAGACATCATTCAGTAGTTTGAAACTACCAAACAGGGGACACATTTATTAGTGACTATTTTTGGTATAACTTGTATATTTTCAGTGTAACTGTATCTTCCAAACTACTGAACGGATGTGGGTGAATTTTGGACATGTGGTTCACCAAGATCCCCCGGTTCCGAGGATATATTGGTTCTGGGGTTATTGCATGTTTTGGGGTTCCTGTGATATGTTTTATAAAATTGTATGTGATGTGAGGCACCCAGATAGCTAATATTATTGTATTCGTGTATTCTGAGTGCCATTCACCTAATGATATGCACTCAGACTTGAGCTATCTGGGGATATGTTAAATGTCTGTGTTTGCTGTGGGGGTGTGCCATTGTGTGTTTAAATGGTGATGTCTGTGCTGTTGTCTCCGCATGTGTATTGGCGATCTCCCCTTTGTCCTGAGAGATAATTGGATTGTCTTCGGTCGTCTCCGGGACAGAGGGGAGGAAACCATGATGCATTGTGGGGATATGTTGTATCTGTTCTGTATTTGCAAAACTGTAATAAAAACCAGGCTGGGTGTGCCAGCACATCAGACCACTGCTTGACCCTCAACACGGAGCCTTGTCTCGTTATTGGGGGGATTCCCTGTATGCTGTTAGAGACTGATTGCCAGGAGTGTAAGCTGACGGATACGCTTTTCCTGTTCGCCTGCTGACAGCTATTTGCGAGGTTCCAGTTTGGAGTGCTATTTTGTATCCAGTTCGGGAGGTTGGTGTTCTGCAGTAGCTGTGCCTGTCTCTCAGAAAGGGGTATATCGCCTAAACGGATCTTAACCCCTTGTCTGCTGAAACGGTGCCGTTACAACTACATACATACAGCACCAGAACCAAGACCCCTACATACATACAGCACCGGAACCAAGACCACTACATACATACAGCACCAGAACCAAGAAAACTACACACAGCACCAGAACCAAGACCACTACATACATATAGCACTAGAACCAAGATCACTACATGCATACAGCACCAGAACCAAGACCACCACATACATACAGCACCAGAACCAAGAAAACTACACACAGCACCAGAACCAAGACCACTACATACATACAGCACCGGAACTAAGACCACTACATACATACAGCACCAGAACCAAGACCACTACATACATACAGCACCAGAACCAAGACCACTACATACATATAGCACTAGAACAAAGACCACTACATACATATAGCACTAGAACAAAGACCACTACATACATACAGCACCAGAACCAAGACCACTACATACATACAGCACCAGAACCAAGACCACTACATACATACAGCACCAGAACCAAGACCACTACATACATACAGCACCAGAACCAAGACCACTACATACATACAGCACCAGAACCAAGACCACTATATACATACATACAGCACCAGAACCAAGACCACTACATACATATAGCACCAGAACCAAGACCACTACATACATACAGCACCAGAACCAATACCACTATATACATACAGCACCAGAACCAAGACCACCACATACATACAGCACCAGAACCAAGACAACTACATACATATAGCACTAGAACCAAGACCACTACATACATACAGCACCAGAACCAAGACCACTACATACATACAGCACCAGAACCAAGAAAACTACACACAGCACCAGAACCAAGACCACTACATACATACAGCACCAGAACCAAGACCACTACATACATACAGCACCGGAAGCAAGACCACTACATACATACAGCACCAGAACCAAGACCACTACATACATACAGCACCAGAACCAAGACCACTACATACATACAGCACCGGAACCAAGACCACTACATACATACAGCACTAGAACCAAGACCACTACATACATACAGCACCGGAACCAAGAAAACTACACACAGCACCAGAACCAAGACCAATACATACATACAGCACCGGAACCAAGAAAACTACACACAGCACCAGAACAAAGACCACTACATACATATAGCACTAGAACCAAGACCACTACATAATACAGCACCAGAACCAAGACCACTATATACATACAGCACTAGAACCAAGTCCACTACATACATATAGCACTAGAACCAAGACCACTACATACATACAGCACCAGAACCAAGACCACCACATACATACAGCACCAGAACCAAGACAACAACATACATATAGCACTAGAACCAAGACCACTACATACATACAGCACCAGAACCAAGACCACTACATACATATAGCACCAGAACCAAGACCACTACATACATACAGCACCAGAACCAAGACCACTACATACATACAGCACCAGAACCAAGACCACTACATACATACAGCACCAGAACCAAGAAAACTACACACAGCACCAGAACCAAGACCACTACATACATACAGCACCAGAACCAAGACCACTACATACATACAGCACCAGAACCAAGACCACTACATACATACAGCACGAGAACCAAGACCACTACATAATACAGCACCAGAACCAAGACCACTATATACATACATACAGCACCAGAACCAAGACCACTACATACATATAGCACCAGAACCAAGACCACTACATACATACAGCACCAGAACCAAGACAACTACATACATACAGCACCGGAACCAAGACCACCACATACATACAGCACCAGAACCAAGACCACTACATACATACAGCACCAGAACCAAGAAAACTACACACAGCACCAGAACCAAGACCACTACATACATATAGCACTAGAACCAAGACCACTACATACATACAGCACCAGAACCAAGACCACTACATAATACAGCACCAGAACCAAGACCACTGCATACATACAGCTCCAGATCCAAGACCACTACATAAATACAGCACCAGAACCAAGACGACTACATATATACAGCACCAGAACCAAGATCACTACATACATACATACAGCACCAGAACCAAGACCACTACATACATACAGCACCAGAACCAAGACCACTACATATATACAGCACCAGAACCAAGATCACTACATACATACATACAGCACCGGAACCAAGACCACTACATACATACAGCACCAGAACCAAGACCACTACATACATACAGCACCAGAACCAAGACCACTACATATATACAGCACCAGAACCAAGATCACTACATACATACAGCACCAGAACCAAGACCACTACATATATACAGCACCAGAACCAAGATCACTACATACATACAGCACCAGAACCAAGACCACTAAATATATACAGCACCAGAACCAAGACCACTACATACATACAGCACCAAAACTATATATATGTACGGTACCGTGACAGGTGGTGTGCGGTATTTATGTACAGGACAGGGTGAGGCAGGTGACATACACCGTACATCTGTCACCTGCCTCACCCTGTCCTGTACATAAATACCGTACACCACCTATGTACTGCTCCGGGGGTGGCAGGTGGTTTACGGTGTATATGTACTGCTCCGGGGGTGACTGGTGGTGTACGGTGTATATGTACTGTTCCGGGGGTGACTGGTGGTGTACGGTGTATATGTACTGCTCCGGGGGCGACTGGTGGTGTACGGTGTATATGTACTGCTCCGGGGGTGACTGGTGGTGTACGGTGTATATGTACTGCTCCGGGGGCGACTGGTGGTGTACGGTGTATATGTACTGCTCCGGGGGTGACTGGTGGTGTACGGTGTATATGTACTGCTCCGGGGGTGACTGGTGGTGTACGGTGTATATGTACTGCTCCGGGGGTGACTGGTGGTGTACGCTGTATATGTACTGCTCCGGGGGTGACTGGTGGTGTACGGTGTATATGTACTGCTCCGGGGGCGACTGGTGGTGTACGGTGTATATGTACTGCCCTGGGGGTGACAGATGGTGTACGGTGTATATGTACTGCTCCGGGGGTGACTGGTGGTGTACGGTGTATATGTACTGCTCCGGGGGTGACTGGTGGTGTACGGTGTATATGTACTGCTCCGGGGGCGACAGGTGGTGTACGGTGTATATGTACTGCTCCGGGGGTGACTGGTGGTGTACGGTGTATATGTACTGCTCCGGGGGTGACTGGTGGTGTACGGTGTATATGTACTGCTCCGGGGGTGACTGGTGGTGTACGGTGTATATGTACTGCTCCGGGGCTGACTGGTGGTGTACGGTGTATATGTACTGCTCCGGGGGTGACTGGTGGTGTACGGTGTACATGTACTGCTCCGGGGGTGACTGGTGGTGTACGGTGTATATGTACTGCTCGGGGGCGACTGGTGGTGTTCGGTGTATATGTACTGCTCCGGGGGTGACTGGTGGTGTGCGGTGTATATGTACTGCTCCGGGGGTGACTGGTGGTGTACGGTGTATATGTACTGCTCCGGGGGCGACTGGTGGTGTACGGTGTATATGTACTGCTCCGGGGGCGACTGGTGGTGTACGGTGTATATGTACTGCTCCGGGGGTGACTGGTGGTGTACGGTGTATATGTACTGCTCCTGGGGCGACTGGTGGTGTACGGTGTATATGTACTGCTCCGGGGGCGACTGGTGGTGTACGGTGTATATGTACTGCTCCGGAGGTGACTGGTGGTGTACGGTGTATATGTACTGCTCCGGGGGTGACTGGTGGTGTACGGTGTTGACAATGTCATGTGGAAGTGACCCGCGACTATCGATGTGTCTGGAAATCAGCACCAAATGCCCATAAGAAACCCCCAGTGTGTGAACATGGTTGTCAGAGTTACCTCCTGCTTCACCACCAGATGGCGCCGTCATCCAAAGACTGGAACGTGTAGAGATTCTCCCCGTTATGTAGGCGCCCCGACCAGGAGGCTGGATCTGGGGCTCATGGTGGTCCTCTGACAGGGACCTCACACATACCTCCCATGTTTTGGGACAGTCATAGAGGGACACTTTGGGTTCATTGTCTGAAAGATCCATTTTCCTGCTCATCCATGCACTTTTATAGTTTTCTTTTACACAATAGAACGAAAATGATCAGAATACAGAAATGTATAAAATCCAAATTGCATTAAATTGTAAAAACAATATACAAGGCGGCTCTGATGTCCAGAGAGGAACCCGACGCACAATTTCTGGATCAATACTGTAAATGTAATACTGCAAACTTGGGAGGTCTGACATCGCCTCCGTCTCAGATAAATGGACCCGCTGCCTCCTGGTTATTATAGAACTGGGGCTGGGAGCATCGGAGGAGACCCGGGGATCGTGTGGCTCCCCTCCGCCTATATACATGGTGTATGCACAGGGTACTCTGGACCCTCACCCAGTGGGTAGCTTCACCCATGTGAATCATGCCAAAGCTGCGGTTTGGTATGTGGGTGGCACGCCCCCACCTAATAACACCCACTAGTATGGACACTGTAAGAGGGGGGCCTCTTGGATCACTCAGAGAAGATGAGTCTGAGGGCCCTGCCATCTGTATATGGTTATATACAAGCTAATAATTTATGACCCCAGTGATGAGCGTCTGGTTATCTCCCATCATCCTCTGACGTCAGGACTCCTGGGTGAGTGCGGTCAGGTAATGTCCCCATCATGAGGGCACACTGCCCTGGTGACCACTGTCCAGGGTAGATGGCGACGTACGTGGCCACTATAAAGAACCATCTGACACATGAGAAGTCACACTGCACACAGGTCACAGGGAGAAGGATGAGAACTTACAGTGGCAGAAGAGCTGACGATCATCACAACGTCTGGCCGCTCAGTGACTGCCGATTCAGGGTAAAATCACTATTGTAAAATATTTTTCACGAACTTCCCCTTGAAGTCTTACTTCTGTTTTTAGTGTTCCTGGTTAACAGCAGTGACTGTGGGTGTCTGGCCACAGACCTTCATCGGGCCCCTGATCAGACTTACTAAAAAACGGAGCCCGCTCTTGCTGTAATAGAAGCGTCATCCATGACTAAGACACATAGAAAAGAAGCAGATGTCGAATTATTAAAAAAGGGGATATGACACTTAGACCAGGAAATAAGGGGGGTCTGACCCATCCCAGTATGGAGCAATCCACACACAACCCCTGCCACTCAGCGCCTGCTGAAAGAGAGATGCCGAGCAGACACCGACAGCCCAGAGTCAGAGAACTGGAGGCTGTTCACACCTAGCTGGTACTGCAGCGAGGTCCTTCGGGGTCCCCGGTGAATCCTGCAAATGTTCACACGGCTAAACTCTGCCACTAATCTTCCCCAAGTCTACCACTAATCTGTCCCTACTCTGCCCCAGTCTGCCACTAATCTGTCCCTGGTCTACCACTAATCTGTCCTTACTATGCCCCTAGTCTACTACTAATCTGTCCCTGGTCTACCACTAATCTGTCCCTGATCTACCACTAGTCTACCACTAATCTGTCCCTGGTCTACCACTAATCTGTCCTTACTATGCCCCTAGTCTACTACTAATCTGTCCCTGGTCTACCACTAATCTGTCCTTACTATGCCCCTAGTCTACTACTAATCTGTCCTTGGTCTACCACTAATCTGTCCTTACTATGCCCCTAGTCTACTACTAATCTGTCCCTGGTCTACCACTAATCTGTCCGTACTATGCCCCTAGTCTACTACTAATCTGTCCCTGGTCTACCACTAATCTGTCCCTGATCTACCACTAGTCTACCACTAATCTGTCCCTGGTCTACCACTAATCTGTCCCTGGTCTACCACTAATCTGTCCTTACTATGCCCCTAGTCTACTACTAATCTGTCCCTGGTCTACCACTAATCTGTCCTTACTATGCCCCTAGTCTACTACTAATCTGTCCCTGGTCTACCACTAATCTGTCCTTACTATGCCCCTAGTCTACTACTAATCTGTCCTTGGTCTACCACTAATCTGTCCTTACTATGCCCCTAGTCTACTACTAATCTGTCACTGGTCTACCACTAATCTGTCCTTACTATGCCCCTAGTCTACCATTAATCTGTCCCTGGTCTACAATTAATCGGTCCTACTATGTCCCAGTCTGTCACCAATCTGCGCCTGGTCTACCACTAATTTGTCCCTACTCTGCCCCAGTCTACCACTAATCTGTCCCTGGTCTACCACTAATCTGTCCCTACTCTGCCCCTAGTCTACCACTAATCTGTCCCTACTCTGCCCCTAGTTTACCACTAATTTGTACCTACTCTGCCCCTAGTCTACCACTAATCTGTCCCTACTCTGCCCCTAGTCTACCACTAATCTGTACCTACTCTGCCCCTAGTCTACCACCAATCTGCCCCGGTCTACCACTAATCTGTCCCTACTCTGCCCTCAGTCTACCACTAATTTGCCCCTACCTATCCCTGGTCTACTACTAATCTGTCCCTGGTCTACCGCTAATCTGTCCCTACTCTGCCCCAGTCTATCACCAATCTGCCCCTAATCTACCACTAATCTGTCCCTACTCTTCCCCAGTCTGTCACCAAACTGCCCCTAGTCTACCACTAATCTGTCCCTACTCTGTCCCAGTATGTCACCCATCTGCCCCTAGTCTACTACTAACCTGTCCCTACTCTGCCCCAGTTGATCACCCATCTCCCCCTAGTCTACCACTAAATCTTCCCCTAATCTGTCTCTGGTTTACCACTGATCTACCCCTAGTCTACCACTGATCTGCCCCTAGTCTGCCACTGCGTTTCCCTGTCACCAGCCTGCTCTGTGTTCTACCGAGAACTTAAAGTTCTGCAGAGACAAAAACCATCTGGTGACCCGGGCATTCCTGTCCTTTGCCTGGCTCATCCATTTGAGAGGGGAGTGATCGGTCACCAGGCGAAACTTTATCCTCAACAAATAGTAGCGGAGAGACTCGAGTGCCCACTTGCTAGCCAGGCACTCTCTCTCCACTATACTGTACCTGGTTTCAGCCGGGGTAAGCTTGCGGCTTAGGAAGACAATGGGATGCTCCTCCCCATTCACTTCCTGGGACGGTACAGCACCGAGGCCTACTTCGGAGGCATCCGTTTGTACCACGAACTCCCTCTTCAAGTTGGACGTCACCAAAACCGGTGACCTACACAGGGCCGACTTCAAAGCGGCAAAAGCCTCTTCCGTTCGATCATCCCAGCGAACCATCATTGACTTGTGTCCCTTCAAGAGCCCTGTCAAGGGCGCGGCTAGAGTAGCAAAGTGGGGAACAAACCTCATGTAATAGCCCACCATTCCCAGTAATTACTTTATTTGCCTAGTGGTGACAGGTCGGGGCCAATTCCTTATCGCCTCTATTTTGCTCACTTGGGGTTTGGCCATGTCCAAGAGACCGCGAGGGTGTCTGCCATATAACAGTTCGAAGGGTGAGAATCCAGTAGAGCCCTGGGGTACCTCTCACACTGCAAACATGAGATAGGGCAGAAGGAGGTCCCAGTCCTTCCCATCTTTAGACACTACCTTTTTCAACACTTTTTTTAATGTTTGGTTCAACTGTTCTACCAGACCATCCATTTACGGATGGTAAACAGATTTCCGTAGTTGTTTTATGTGCAGCAACTTACAGAGTTCCCTCATCACCTTGGACATAAAAGGGGTCCCTTGGTCAGTCAGAACCTCTTTAGGTAGTCCTACTTGGGAAAACATCCACATTAATTCCCTAGCTATGAGTTTGGCTAAAGGTATGTCGCAGTGGCACCGCCTCCGGGTACCGAGTGGCGTAGTCTAGAATGACTAAGATGTGTTGATGCCCTCTGGCGGACTTCGGTACTGGGCCTATGAGGTCCATAGCTATTCGGTCAAACGGTACTTCCAAAACTCTTCCACTTCTTTGAATATGCTGGGCCAGTAAAACCACTGTAGAATACAATTCTGAGTTTTCTGCAGCCCCAGGGCACCGCCGAGAACGTGTGGGCTAGATCTAACACAAGCTTGCGATAAGCCTTGGGGACCACCAACTGTTCAATAGGCTCACCCCGTAGTTGGTTTACCAAATACAATATATCCTGATGAACCACAAAATGGGGAAACACTGACTCTGCCCCAGGTTGTTCTGGTTCACCATCTACTATTAACACATTTTCCCAGGCGCGGGATAGGGTTGGGTCCTGACATTGGCCGGTACCAAAATTATCCCCGAAAACATTGAGGTCCGCCAATTCAGGACCCGGCGGCAAGTCCTTCTCAACATCTCCCACCATCACCCTTAGCAGGGTTGTCTCCCCCTCTTCCACCGAAGTGGCAGTCACCCCTACCACTGGCCCTTCAGTCTCAAGTTCCCAGGGTTCTGATCTCCCCCTGAGCCGGCCACTCTGCTAGGGTTACCCCTGTCTCATGGGTATCAGTCACTCTAAGCAGGCCACAGTGCCGGGAAGCCTGAGAAGTCTCTCCCTATTATAAGTTCGTAGTGTAAATTTGGGGAAACTGCCACTTCGTGAGTCCATCTGCCAGTGGTTAGAGACACCAGGGCGGTGGGATAGTCTTTTAAGTCTCCATGGATGCACATGACCCCGACTTTCCAGCCAGTATACTCTGCTGACCGTACCAGGAGAACTCCCTGAGTCTAGCAGAGCCTCCGCTGGAGTGTTTCCTACCTCTACCTTGCACAGGTGGTTTAGAGATTTTGGGGTATCTGTTGCACACAGCTTCCTGGCATATAGCGACTGACGGTAGCAATAGTTCGTATCCATGGGTTCCACCTGATGGGGACAGTCAGCTCTTACATGGCCCGGCTCCTGACACCGCCAGCAGACTATAGGAGCCAGGTCCGTATAGGGTACCCCCTGGGTGGGTATTGTTGGTACAAGTCGCCGGGTCTAGGATGGAGATTTACTGGGTTTGACTGCCCCCCTCCCAAAAGAACCCCCTGTAACAGTCTTAGTAGCCTTGTAGTGCTCCACCAGGT
The DNA here is from genome assembly GCF_014858855.1 of Bufo gargarizans. NCBI lineage: Eukaryota > Metazoa > Chordata > Amphibia > Anura > Bufonidae > Bufo > Bufo gargarizans. Next base: position 3,630,839 of record NC_058082.1, read on the forward strand.
ACACCATTTCTAGGGACGTTGCCAAGAGACACCTGGCCGATCCAGTGCTGGAGAGGGGGTGGCAGAGCCCTCCAGAACATATCAGCCAATAGTCTATCCAGCATAGCCGGAGGACTCAGCACCTCAGGCTATAGCCACTTTTGCAAGAGGTGGAGAAAGTCATAATACTGGGTCCTCGCAGGCTCAGCTGGCTTAAACCCCCACTGATGTACCCGCTGGGCCCGGACCAACAAATTCATCCCCAGTCTTGCCAAAATCTCACCCTTTACTTGTTGGTAGTTGGCCACTTGATCGTTCAGCAAGTGGAAATACACCCGCTGGGAATCGGATGCCAGGATCGGAGCGATGACCTCAACCCACTGGTCACGGGTAGCTTCTCCTTGATGGCCACTTTCTCGTACATCGACAGGTAGGTTTTGATGTCTTCTGCGGGGGTCATCTTAGGAATCGCGGCATGTACGGCTTTCCGGGCATCGTGGATGCTCGGGGTTGCTCCTGCTGTCTGCAAAGCCATCACGTGTTGTAGCAGCAACTGGTTAGTCTCCTGCTGCTACTTATTAGCCTTGCGTTGCTGCAGGTTTGTCTCTCGCTGCTGCAGATTAGCCTCCATGAGGGCCTTCACAACAGCCTCCATTTTGTCGTGGGGCACTGGTTGTAATACATCTGGTTTGATGTACGACATACAACCGTGCTTGAAAAATGCAGAAACCAAAAATATTGGTGTTGACGCCAGCCTCACTGCTATTGCCCACATCCTCCACCAAATTTGGGGTTTCACTCTGGTAGATAGGGTAAGCGGGCGCAGTACAGAGGCAAAATACAAGTTCTTAACTCAAAACGTCAGTGTTTATTCACACTTGAGGCAAGTGCACAAAACAGCAGTAACTTTGCAGTCTTGGTGTTAATTCACACACAATGAAAAGTTGATATAACACAAGTCACCTTGCTGGCACTTCTGCCTCCAGTAGTCCACAGCAGGCTTTAGGAGGCCTGTTTCCCCAGCGTGCGGCTCTCAGCCCTCTAGCACGGGACAAAGCCTCAGATCCCCAAATCTCTGCTGAGCCCAGCTGCCTATTTAAGGACAGCCGGGTGCTGCCAAAACCCGGACCAGCACTTAAACTCTGGTATTTGACCTCACCTGGCTGGAAACCAGCCAAGCTGCACATGTTGGGAGAAAAATACCTGCCTTGCCAGACACAACCTCTCACTGTGTCACACTATATCCACACACACTACACATCTATCTATAAATACACTACACATCTATCTATACATAAACATCTGTATATATACAGTATATACACACACTACACATCTCTCTATAAATACACTACACATCTATCTATACATAAACATCTGTATATATATACAGTATATACACACACTACACATCTCTCTATGTATACAGTATATATATTCACACTACACATATATATATTGTAAGGGATTCATCTCTTTTCAGGGGGTCACACTCACAGATATCTCGCCAGACAATGGATTTTCATGTCCAAACTGTGCATTTATTTTGGCACTCTTCTCATACAGGATAGTCCCGTTATACATCATTGGGTGAGGTGAGGTGAGGTTCCTGCACGGCCAACACTTAAAACACAAATAAACTCCTGCCCGTCTAGGCACTACCTAAACACAACACGTCCCTACCTTACTTGTAGAGCACAGTTCACACATGGACATCATATGCGGCTTTCCTCAGACAACATCAATCCAGCAGCCTCCAGGCTGTGGCAATTCCAGTACCTTTTGGGGGATTGTGGTCCAGTAGTCCTCCCGACTCTGACCTAGTGACCCTTTTTCCACAGGCATCACTGCGTTCACCAAACTTCAGGCTATACCCTAGCCTTGTGGCCCCTCAGCCTTACACACCCAGAGCCTCAGCAGGACTCCGCTTCACCAACACTCTCTCTCCCTCCCCAGACTGACACACTGGAAGGTGCTTTATGTCGGCCTCACCTGCGATCAACTCAGGTGAAAGGAAAACATGCCCTGGAATGAGGGGGGTGGATTGAGAGGTCCCACTGCCAAACCTACCATCCCAATCCAATAAAATCAAGCCCTGAATAAATAAATAAAATAGCTTCAGCAACTAGGTTTGCTGAAGCCAGCGCCATCTTCCTGGACTTTACTTATCTCACTTAGATAAGATATACACCCGTACCAGGGCTTCACTGTACACATCACTGCTCACATTGCCACTATATTTTATATATATATATATATATATATATACACACACTGTAACAGATATCCTGGCACCCCGACTGGGTACCTCTGTTGATGGTCCTAGTGCTTCCAGAGGACTCCAAGGACTCCGCTCTGCACCATAACCACCACAGGAACAGCTCTTACAAGAGCTAGGGGTTATAGCCAGAGGAGTATACAGCGTATGGCAATCCCCATACACATGAGACGAGGCTCTATGGTGAATGTAAAACAGCAACTCTTTAATGGGTTATTTTTCAGCCTTTTATGCAGGTTTCCTAGCAAGGGACACTCCCCCTGGGGCCCTTGTAGAAGACTGTGACAGTTTATATATTAGCCAATCACATGCATTTACAGTATTGAAACCTTCCCAGCAATTGTACACAAAACCCCCTTCCCTCTGTCTGTAACGCAATCAACAAAATACAATTACCAAAACACAATGGGCTCTGCCTGTGATACAATTACCAAACACAATGGGCTAACTTAATCACTTAAACACACATTTTTCCCAACACACAGAAAACACCTCAAAGCCCCACATATCTCCATAATTTATACATCCATGGATAGCTCTGATCTGGGTGAACAACATATCCAGAAATCACCCAGATCCGAGCAGGGGTTCCCAAATTCCATGGAAGTTACATTTGGCCGACCGCAAGCATGGCTTTCCTGCCCAAAACAGTTCCACAGATTTAGGCTGTGCGGCCGGTCTATCTTCTCGTTCAAAGTTAGTATATGGGCCATAATCCTGAAGCAAGAGACTGGCAAACAGGCCCCTCCAAAACCCAGTGGCGAGGTTATTTTCGCCACATATATATATATATATATATATATATACACATACACACAGTACAGACCAAAAGTTTGGACGCACCTTCTCATTCAAAGAGTTTTCTTTATTTTCATGACTATGACAATTGTAGATTCACACTGAAGGCATCAAAACTATGAATTATCACATGTGGAATTATATACATAACAAAAAAGTGTGAAACAACTGAAAATATGTCATATTCTAGGTTCTTCACAGTAGCCACCTTTTGCTTTGATTACTGCTTTGCACACTCTTGGCATTCTCTTGATGAGCTTCCAGAGGTAGTCACCTGAAATGGTCTTCCAACAGTCTTGAAGGAGTTCCCAGAGATGCTTAGCACTTGTTGGCCCTTTTGCCTTCACTCTGCGGTCCAGCTCACCCCAAACCATCTCGATTGGGTTCAGGTCCGGTGACTGTGGAGGCCAGGTCATCTGGCGCAGCACCCCATCACTCTCCTTCATGGTCAAATAGCCCTTACACAGCCTGGAGGTGTGTTTGGGGTCATTGTCCTGTTGAAAAATAAATGATGGTCCAACTAAACGCAAACCGGATGGAATAGCATGCCGCTGCAAGATGCTGTGGTAGCCATGCTGGTTCAGTATGCCTTCAATTCTGAATAAATCCCCAACAGTGTCACCAGCAAAGCCCCCCCACACCATCACACCTCCTCCTCCATGCTTCACGGTGGGAACCAGGCATGTAGAGTCCATCCGTTCACCTTTTCTGCGTCGCACAAAGACACGGTGGTTGGAACCAAAGATCTCAGATTTGGACTCATCAGACCCAAGCACAGATTTCCACTGGTCTAATGTCCATTTCTTGTGTTCTTTAGCCCAAACAAGTCTCTTCTGCTTGTTGCCTGTCCTTAGCAGGGGTTTCCTAGCAGATATTCTACCATGAAGGCCTGATTCACACAGTCTCCTCTTAGCAGTTGTTCTAGAGATGTGTCTGCTGCTAGAACTCTGGGTGGCATTGACCTGGTCTCTAATCTGAGCTGCTGTTAACCTGCGATTTCTGAGGCTGGTGACTCGGATGAACTTCTCCTCCGCAGCAGAGGTGACTCTTGGTCTTCCTTTCCTGGGGCGGTCCGCATGTGAGCCAGTTTCTTTGTAGCGCTTGATGGTTTTTGTGACTGCACTTGGGGACACTTTCAAAGTTTTCCTAATTTTACGGACTGACCGACCTTCATTTCTTAAAGTAATGATGGCCACTCGGTTTTCTTTACTTAGCTGCTTTTTTCTTGCCATAATACAAATTCTAACAGTCTATTCAGTAGGACTATCAGCCGTGTATCCACCTGACTTCTCCACAACGCAACTGATGGTCCCAACCCCATTTATAAGGCAAGAAATCCCACTTATTACACCTGACAGAGCACACCTGTGAAGTGAAGACCATTTCAGGTGACTACCTCTGGAAGCTCATCAAGAGAATGCCAAGAGTGTGCAAAGCAGTAATCAAAGCAAAAGGTGGCTACTGTGAAGAACCTAGAATATGACATATTTTCAGTTGTTTCACACTTTTTTGTTATGTATATAATTCCACATGTGATAATTCATAGTTTTGATGCCTTCAGTGTGAATCTACAATTGTCATAGTCATGGAAATACAGAAAACTCTCTGAATGAGAAGGTGTGTCCAAACTTTTGGTCTGTACTGTATATATATATATATATATATATATAAAATAAAAAAATGGAACAGCACCTCCAGAGACAAATCGCAGGTGCAAGCTTCCCGGCAATAATACAGCAAACAAATAAAGTAGCAGCACACCACTAAATGCACTAAGACTGAGTGAACAGGTGAGTGTGAACAGGGTCAAATACATGATGCAATAATTACTGATAAGCAGTGAAGAAGCATTGATCAAATAATATGCACTAAGAGCTTCTTCACTGCTTATCAGTAATTATTGCATCATGTATTTGACCCTGTTCACACTCACCTGTTCACTCAGTCTTAGTGCATTTAGTGGTGTGCTGCTACTTTATTTGTTTGCTATCTATAGTGGGGATTTGCTCTGGTAGACAGGCTTGCGGACGCAACAACAACGTTTTTAAACTTAAACAGGTCAGTGTTTAATTCACAGACAAGGAAAGTGACAAGAAAAGTCAGTATTAAGGAAAAAACTGTCACCTTGGGTGAAACAGATGTGTGGCGAAACCAACCTCGCACGGTGTTTTGGAGGGGGCTGTTTACCAGCCTCTTGCCTCAGGATTATGGCCCATGCTAACTTTTAAACCCCTGAACCTATTCCAGGGAATTTTGGATAGGTTTGTCCCCCAAGTTATACTGTTTAAATTGATGTAAGTTATATGTATGGACAATGTAACCTCACAAAGTTGTAACAATTTATAATAAGTGTAACTTGTCAGCTTGGGAGGAATATGCTGGGTGTGGTTCTATTGTCCCATTGTCCCATTGTGTGTTTGAATGGTGATGTCTGTCCTGTTGTCTCCACATGTGTATTGGCGATCTCCCCTTTGTCCTGAGAGATAATTGGATTGCCCTCGGTTGTCTCTGGGACAGAGAGGAGGAAACCATGATGCATTGTGGGGATGTGTTGTATCTGTTCTGTGTCGCAGTCTCCCTTCTGGTCCTCTAGGGGGCGGGAACGATTGGTTGCTGTACTTGCATTGTGTGTTGTAAGATATTGATTGGTTGGATTTCAAAACCCTGTGGGCGGACCTGTATTTGCAACAACTGTAATAAAAACCAGGCTGAGTGTGCCAGCACGTCAGACCACTGTTTGACCCTCAAGACGGAGCCTTGTCTCGTTATTGGGGGGATTCCCTGTATGCTGTTGGAGACTGATTGCCAGGAGTGTAAGCCGATTGTATGCTTTTCCTGTTCGTCTGCCGGCAGCTATTTGCGAGGTTCCAGTTTGGAGTGCTATTTTGTATCCAGTTCGGGAGGTTGGTGTTCTGCAGTAGCTGTGCCTGTCTCTCAGAAAGGGGCATATCGCCTAAACGGATTTTAACCCCTTGTCTGCTGAAACGGTCCGTTACAAATGGTGGCAAGCAGCGGGATCGTTCCTACAGCCAGAAGGACAGCTACAGGAGACACCATTTCTGTGGATTCTACAATTTAAGGGCAACGCATATCTCAGTACAGCGACCCTAAAAGCACCAGGATGGAACCAGCAGTGGAGTACAGATACTCTGTGGAGGAAATTGACCGTATGATGTGGTTGCGGCTGAACTTCTTCGGACCCAATCCAGCTGAGAAATACGTGAAGTTCGTGAGGAGTCTAGTGTTCAAGACCCTACTATACCGGGCAGAAGGTGACGGTCAGCTGCCACGTTGGGTGGACCTCCATAGGAAGTTACAGTTGCGGGACAGTGGGAGCCTAGTCTCCATTCCCCAGCGGCAGTGTGAAGTGCAGGGAGGGGAGAGCAGCGGCCTCCCTCCCCAGCGGCAGGCTGAGTTACAGGGGGCAGAGGTAGTTGTTCCTGCCCCCCAGCAGCAGCATGATTTTTTGGGAATTGGGAGCCTAATCTCCATTCCCCAGCGGCCGTGTGATGTACAGGGAATTGGGAGCCGAGTCTCCATTCCCCAGCGGCAGGCGGAGTTACAGGGGGCAGAGACAGTCGGTCCTGTCCCCCAGCAGCAGCAGGATTTGTTGGGAACTGGGAGCCTAGTCTCCTAACGCACCAGGGGGAGACAGTAAGCCCCACAACTGTGCAGATGGGACCGGGGTCTCTGCACTCACAGCACAGGGGGTAGGGACAGTCGGTCCTGTCCCCCAGTAACAGGGCTGTTTAGCCAAAGAGGAGACAGTCGGTCTTCCCCTCAAACAACCAGATCTCCAGCCATCTCCGCAGGGATACCAGGAGGAGGAGGTAAGCGAGCCCTCCTCTTCCCAGCTACTTCCCAACCGAGTTCTGGGGGCAGGGGATGAGCCTGCAATACCCACTGATCCCTTCACAGCGGAAGAGCTGGCATCAGGGCAGAGCACAGTCGGCCTCTGCCCTCCCCTATCCTCTTGTCCAGAGACTGACTTCCCACAGGCATCCCCAGCGAAAGAGCTGGCATCTGGGCAGAGCGCAGTCGGCCTCTGCCCACCAAGTACCTACAGCTCCAAGCTGGAGAACCACAAAGCAAGGAGTAGCAGATGCCCACTCAACAGCTGGGGACATACAGAACAGAGCCAGGCCCTAAGATTCAACAGGTCCAATATTGGGTTGTGGGTGGCCTGCCAGACTAACTCAGGTACCGACCGGCGTGAGGTCAGGTATCTGGTTAGTCTTCCCTGGGGGGGGGAGATGTGTGGCGAAACCAACCTCGCCACTGGGTTTTGGAGGGGGCTGTTTAAAAGCCTCTTGCCTCAGGATTATGGCCCCTACTAACTTTGAAACCCCTGAACCTATTCCAGGGAATTTTGGATAGGTTTGTCCCCCAAGTTATACTGTTTAAATTGATGTAAGTTATATGTATGGACAATGTAACCTCACAAAGTTGTAACAATTTAAATTAAGTGTAACTTGTCAGCTTGGGAGGAATATGCTGGGTGTGGTTCTATTGTCCCATTGTCCCATTGTGTGTTTGAATGGTGAGGTCTGTCCTGTTGTCTCCACATGTGTATTGGTGATTTCTTCTTTTTCCTGAGAGATAATTGGATTGCCCTCGGTTGTCTCCCAGGCAGAGGAGGAGGAAACCATGATGCATTGTGGGGATGTGTTGTATCTGTTCTGTGTCGCAGTCTCCCTTGTGGGCGTGAACGATTGGTTGTTGTATTTAGGCTACTTTCACACTAGCGTCGGAGAGATCCGGCGTGCAATTCCGTTGCCGGAATTGCCCGCCGGATCTGACACAACGCACACCGCCGTACATTTTTCACACTACGGATCCGTCGTTCCGTCGATGTCCTTAAAAGCCGGATCCGTTGTTCAGTTTCTTTCCGTTGTCAATTTTCGTCGGATCCGCCCGCCGGATCCGCCTTAAAAGCGGATCCGTCTATTCCGTTTCCATCCGTTTTTGGACGGAAAGACGGATCTGGCGTATAAATTAGAGATAAAAAGATGCTATCTGTTTAGGCAAATACTACAAGTGGCTATAAAAGATAAACCCAAGGTCACAAAAACATAAGCAAATACTACAACTGCCTATAAAAGAAAACCAAAGGTCCTTACCACTCAGAAGTTCCTTCAGCAGATTGCAAAGATGATGCCGGACCATATTCGTTTTGGATTTCAGGCTCTAATTCTGGTTTCACGCTGGAGAAGACGTCTTCGAGCCAGACGACGTAGAAAGCGTCGCTATTGGGTGCATCCAATAACCTCTGCAAGAGTAAGAAGGGGAGTCTTTGAAACTCTGTTTCCTGAATTGAGGGATTATCCAGAAAAATTCTTCAACTACTTACGGATGACGGTAGAAAGTTTTGATGATCTCTTACAACGGGTGTCACCTCACATTCAAAGACAAGACACCACTTTCCGTCGCTGTGTTTCCCCAGCAGAACGCCTATTGTTGACCATAAGGTAAAGTACATATTGAACCAATATTTAGTCTAAATTTTTAAAAGCTGCTGTTTGGTAGTGTGAAGCCATAACATTTTTAAGCAATATTTGCTTATTTTTTCTGTGATCACTGTACAAAGTGTCTAATTTTGGCCCCAATTGATGGTCATCATTCTTTTTTTTAATTGTACATCTTGTTTTAAAGTTTGAATCAATATACTCGTCAGATGTTGAATGAACTGGGATAAATATATTGTTCGCCATGGAGAACATTTATCGTTGAATTTTATTAACAATTATATCGGCCACAGAAAAAATCTTGACCAAAGTAATATATGTAGGGGTGCAATACAATTGTGTCAGATTGATATACCTTGTATATTATGTTGTTTGGTAAAATTTTTAATACCCATTTTTTTTCTTTTAAAATTTAGGTTTTTGGCAAGTGGAGAAACTTTCAGCTCACTCCATTTTCAATTTCGCCTTGGGATATCAACTGTCTCAATAATTGTCAAGGAGACATGCCGTGTTTTGTGGGAACAAGTGGAAGGCTGAAAAGTCAGCCTGAATTTGTGGGAGGGGCATATTACCTTCTTAAGCCCCAGCCTCCAGCTCCTCAGGGCGCTTCTGTTCACATTCTGGATAGGGAGTCGCCTGCTCTGGTGCTGCATCTGTGCATGTTGTGAGTAGCTTTCATCTGGTTCGGTTCGGTTCGTTTGGTTTCGTTTTCATACACGTCTTCAGGAGAGGTAATTTTGCGCAAACAATGCGCCACAAGGGCTCCATCAGCCGCGGTCACATACTCCCGACTCGGCATGCGTTCCAGCGTGGAACGCGTGCCAATTCTCATGTCCGCACCAAATTTCTTCTTGTCTCCTTCCTTGGTTCCCTCCCTGTGTTCCCCTCCAACTTCCTCCCGAGATAGCAGGGGGGGCAGGGTCTGGCCCGCAGATCCCCCTCTCCACACGGCCTCCCCGTCCTCACCTCAGGCCCCACTGCAAGCCGGCGTGCGTTCCAGCGTGGAGCGCATGCCGGAAATCCGCCGCAAGGCATGGGCCGGGTCACGTGGCCGGCGTGCGTTCCGGCTTGGAGCGCACGCCGGAGTCCCTCGGCCGGGTCTGGGCCTGGTCGCGTGTGCGGCGTGCGTTCCAGCTTGGAGCGCACGCCGGAGTGCTTCCGTCAGGCCTGGGCCCATAAATGTACATCAGAAACCCTGTCAAAGTTAAAATCACTATGCACCATGACTCTTTTGTTAAGGGAAAAACCGTGCTCTTTTATTCACTCCAGTGCATCACATCTAAACTGTGCAATTCAACACAACAGCAATGTCCATAAACCCCCACCTCCCACAAAGGATCCCCAAACGCTGCAGGCGTCTTGGTGCCTGTTCACACAGTCTCTCACATCCGTGGTCAGTACTACACCTTGTCATGGGGTGGGTTTGTCCAAGTTCATGCAAGTTAGACAGGCCACGTGTCGGCCTGGACAAGGGATTGGCTCCGGCCACAGGATCCCCTTCTTTTGGTCCTTCGCTGAGCCTGCAGCAATTGGGCAGTCCTTGGTAGACGAGCGGACTACAGCGATCAGCCTCCTGCAGTGAGACAGGAGACCACACTTCATCAGCAGCCCCACAGTCAGTGAGCATCAAACCTATATTCACAGCCCTGGGTGTAGCAGGCAGACCACACCCAGCAAGCATAGTGAAGGATTAACTCCTTCCCTACCCAACTAAGGCCAGAGATAACCAACCTGCCAGGATCAGTGTAGACTGACACCAACAACTGAAACCTGTCCACCCTTGGTGGTCCGTGGGGAACAGACACCCACCCTGCTCTTACTCCACCAGGGCCACGACCCCCAGTGGTACGTATCTTCCATCCACTACCACTCCAGACATTCTCTTACAATATATAAAAAAAAATAAAAAATTATACAATAAAATTTTATTTTATTTTATAAAGAAATTTAAATAGATCTACAAGTTAATCGGTAGGTTCCAATCTCCAGCCATTTCATACGCACTCCCGCCGTGCGGGAGCGAGGCAGTCATCCTTGGTTCCTCATTCCGCTGGGCTGGAAGGGTCCAGGTTAGCACGGGTTAAAAAAAAAAAAAAAAAAAAAAAAAAAAAAAAAAAAATTAAAAAAAAAAATAAAAATTGGGGGTCTCACCATAAGTAGTCCAGGCCATCATTCCTCGCCATACCCATTTAGCGGTCACCATACGCTCACCGCAGTCTTCTACTCTATGGGCGACATGCCACATGTTATATATCTATGCTTCACGTGATATACTGCTGTCTCATCTACTACCTACTTCTGTCTCCTGGCTCGCCAGGCTCATACCTACCTCTGCCTCCTGGATCGCCCAGGCACGCACCTACCTCTGCCTCCTGGATCGCCCAGGCACGCACCTACCTCTGCCTCCTGGATCGCCCAGGCACGCACCTACCTCTGCCTCCTGGATCGCCCAGGCACGCACCTACCTCTGCCTCCTGGATCGCCCAGGCACGCACCTACCTCTGCCTCCTGGATCGCCCAGGCACGCACCTACCTCTGCCTCCTGGATCGCCCAGGCACGCACCTACCTCTGCCTCCTGGATCGCCCAGGCACGCACCTACCTTCCTCTGTCTCCTGGTTCGTCCAGGCCCATACCTACCTCTGTCTCCTGGTTCGTCCAGGCTCATACCTACCTCTGTCTCCTGGTTCGTCCAGGCTCATACCTACCTCTGTCTCCTGGTTCGTCCAGGCTCATACCTACCTCTGTCTCCTGGTTCGTCCAGGCTCATACCTACCTCTGTCTCCTGGTTCGTCCAGGCTCATACCTACCTCTGTCTCCTGGTTCGTCCAGGCTCATACCTACCTCTGTCTCCTGGTTCGTCCAGGCTCATACCTACCTCTGTCTCCTGGTTCGTCCAGGCTCATACCTACCTCTGTCTCCTGGTTCGTCCAGGCTCATACCTACCTCTGTCTCCTGGTTCGTCCAGGCTCATACCTACCTCTGTCTCCTGGTTCGTCCAGGCTCATACCTACCTCTGTCTCCTGGTTCGTCCAGGCTCATACCTACCTCTGTCTCCTGGTTCGTCCAGGCTCATACCTACCTCTGTCTCCTGGTTCGTCCAGGCTCATACCTACCTCTGTCTCCTGGTTCGTCCAGGCTCATACCTACCTCTGTCTCCTGGTTCGTCCAGGCTCATACCTACCTCTGTCTCCTGGTTCGTCCAGGCTCATACCTACCTCTGTCTCCTGGTTCGTCCAGGCTCATACCTACCTCTGTCTCCTGGTTCGTCCAGGCTCATACCTACCTCTGTCTCCTGGTTCGTCCAGGCTCATACCTACCTCTGTCTCCTGGTTCGTCCAGGCTCATACCTACCTCTGTCTCCTGGTTCGTCCAGGCTCATACCTACCTCTGTCTCCTGGTTCGTCCAGGCTCATACCTACCTCTGTCTCCTGGATCGTCCAGGCTCATACCTACCTCTGTCTCCTGGTTCGTCCAGGCTCATACCTACCTCTGTCTCCTGGATCGCCCAGGCTCATACCTACCTCTGCCTCCTGGATCGCCCAGGCTCATACCTACCTCTGCCTCCTGGATCGCCCAGGCACGCACCTTCTTCTGTCTCCTGGTTCGCCCAGGCTCATTCCTACCTCTGCCTCCTGGATCGCCCAGGCACGCACCTTCTTCTGTCTCCTGGTTCGCCCAGGCTCATTCCTACCTCTGCCTCCTGGTTCACCCAGGCCTGTCATCCTCCCCGAAAGGTGTAGGTAAGCTCAGGATTCAATGTATTTGCCTGAATCGCTCAGGTTCCATGCAGCTGCCTGGAACGCTCGGGGGTTTCTCAGCAGGGTCCGGCTGGTTCCTGGTTACCCGGTTCGTGTCCGGCACGTCTGGATTTCTGTTTCCCACAGGTCTTGTTGCATGCAGCGCGACTTCGGGCCCTGATTCTGGCAGTTCAGGGTCATCCAGCAGTTGGCCATGATGCCCAGGCTGCATCCTGGTTCTCCGTCGCTTCATTCCAGTGCCACCAGATCACACCTCTCTCCGGGTCTCGTACCAACGCTAGTTTATTTCAGGTAAGCAGGGCCTCAGGCCACCGGAATTTCGATCCTTCCTCAATTGTGTCACAGGGCGTCTCCGTGTCTGGTTATTCCACGGTGCCAGGTTTCAGGTAAGGTCGAGCCGGGTGGCGGCTTTACGCACCTCCATTAAAAAAAAATATATATATAAAAATAAAAAAAAGGGGGGAAATATGTATATATTTTTAGGGGGGTTTCCGGGGAGGGGGTTTCTGACGCACCCCAGGTCTCATTTCCCTGAATCGCTTGGGTTTTATGTATTCCCCTGAATCGCTCAGGTTTTACGTATTTTCCCTGAAATCACTCAGGTCATGTATTTCCCTGAATCGCTCAGGTTTGTATTTTCCTGTCTCTTCAGGTTGTCGGTATTTCCAGGGTGTATGTATTAATTTTACAGGCTATAGCTACTAGAGAGATCGTTGATCCAGGGAGTTATTCTGATTGCCTGATTGGAGTCGGGAAGGAATTTTTTATTCCCCTGAAATGAGGAAAATTGGCTTCTACCTCACAGGGGTTTTTTGCCTTCCTCTGGATCAACTTGCAGGATGTCAGGCCGAACTGGATGGACAAATGTCTTTTTCGGCCTTATGTACTATGTTATTATGTTACTATGTATTTTCCTGATTCACTCAGGTCACGTATTTCCCACAGGTTGTTCGCATTTGCCTGAATCGGTCAGGATCCAATATATTTGCCTGAAACGCTCAGAGGTTTTCCCGTACCATCAGGAAACTACCAAGCCGGCGTCAAGGTTTCCAAAGTTTTTTTAAGGTCCCACCCGCAGGTGGCTTGAACGATGTCTCCTACACCCTGGCGTTCATAGCCCACTGTCACTGCAAATCTCAGGCTGTCATTTAACACCATCAAGCTGTACCTAGCGGGGAGACAGCACTGCGCCATGCGGGTAGGTGGCGCGCAGCTTGTCTCCGGTGAGATGTTTGGGAGACTCTCGTCCGCGCTGGATGGATTTCCTTTTTGGCCACTCTCCTAGTTTGATTGTTAGGGCAGCCGTGTATCTCGGGTTTTGCGGGTTCCTCGGGCCAGGTGAGTTCACCAGCACCTCCCCTAAACGTTAGGGGTTGCCGGTGCGACAGTTGTCCTGGGCCCATGACCTTTGTGGCCTCTGGCTCCCTTCCACGAAGGCCAATCAGCATGGACCATCCTCGGAGGTCAGGTTTTAAAACCTCCAACGATTGGTGCCCAGTCATGGTCCCCCGTCAATTGCTGGCCCCGTTGCAATGGCCTCCCCAGAGGCCCCGCTGCTTCCTTGGCGTTGGGGGCCCCTGTCATCAATCCAGTTTTGTGGCCCACATCATAACGCTGGCCTCAGGTCTCGGTCGTAACCCGCTGGCCACCACGGGACTCTCGCTCTGAACTGGAGCTGCGCCCTCAGCATCGAAAACGGGGTCTCGGCGCACGGGTTAAATGCTTGGGTAGGTGGCGCTCTTCTTGCTTCACGAGATACATCCCGAACCCGCATGTTGAGATTTCCCAGGCATTTTGTAATCTTGCTCTCTGGGTGGTTTTGAAGGCTTTTGGTCACTACTCTGCTCTCCTCGTTTATTTTTGCCCACTACTAGGCTTACCCTCGCTCCTGGCTTCCGGCACAACACAGCCAGCTAGGTCAGGGGAAGCGCTTCACCCACTCATCACAGTTAAGCCTCTCCCATAAGTGGAAGGCTGAAAAGTCAGCCTGAATTTGTGGGAGGGGCATATTACCTTCTTAAGCCCCAGCCTCCAGCTCCTCAGGGCGCTTCTGTTCACACCCACCCACCCCCCCTGTTCTCAAACACTCCCTTTTAGGGTATGCCCACTACTAGGCTTACCCTCGCTCCTGGCTTCCGGCACAACACAGCCAGCTAGGTCAGGGGAAGCGCTTCACCCACTCATCACAGTTAAGCCTCTCCCATAACTGCATGATGAATTCATCCCACATCCAACTCGACAGCATTGGACAGAAATAGCTGAAAGATTTTTCGATGTTTGTCAGTTTCCCAACTGCATAGGTGCGGTAGACGGGAAACATATTCGTATTATCAAGCCCCACGGAACCGGATCAGAGTATTTCAATTACAAGAAATATTTTTCCATAATACTAATGGCCATCGCAGATGCTCAATATCGTTTTGTTGCAGTGGACGTAGGGGCCTATGGACGCGCCAACGATTCCATGGTTTTTAAAAATTCAAATATGGGCCGTAGTCTATATAACGGACAATTCGATTTTCCTCCCCCTCAACCACTGCCAGGTACTGATGGCCCACCCATGCCGTTTGTATTGGTTGGTGATGAGGCCTTCCAAATGTGTGGAAATCAAATTAAACCGTATTCCAGCCGCGGATTAGATTTAAAAAAACGGACATACAACTACCGCTTGACCAGGGCTCGAAGAATGGTTGAATGCACATTTGGAATTTTGGTTGCAAAATGGCGGATTTTCACAAAACCAATTCAGATGAAGGTTGAATCAGTCGACGAAGTTGTAAAGTGTGCTGTGGTGTTACACAACTACCTCCTTCAAAAAGAACCACTCAATTTAGAACAGGTACCGGAGGACAGCGAGATCGCAAGCATTGAAAGTTGTCGACATCGGTCAACTGTGGCAGTTGCACGGATGAGAGACTCGTTTGCGGATTATTTCTGCTCTGAAGCAGGAGGGGTGGACTGGCAGGACCGATTTGTATAAACATTTTGGGAATCATTTTCAAATAGCCGTTAATTTATGTTTGTTTTCCCGTTGTTTGATGGTTAAAGTGTGTTGTATTTGATTTCAATTACATTTTGGGTTCAATAAATATTCATTTAACGTTTATTAGATTTTATTTCAATATATTGATGTGCCCACGCTATAGGAGCGACACATACTGGTGTCGCTCCACTGGCGCTGGTAGATTTAATCAGGCCTGTAGTAGGGAGACTGAGGTTAAATCTGCCCAACAATTAGTTGTGTCGCTCCGCCAGTGCTGGGAGATTTTACTTTTATTAAAAGTAAAAATATCTAGGTTTATAAAAAAAAAATTAAACAGCCCAAGGATTTTTAAACCAAAAAAATAACATTTATTATAAATAACAAAATAACATTTATTATAAATAACAATAAAATAAATAATTACAAATTAAGGAAGGTATGCTGGGGGGTGGAGGGAAGTGATTGGTTTGGGTCCACTCTGTCCTGTTGTTCTTCTGCCACTGTGGACAACAAAGTGCGTGTTGAAGCAAGTGGCACAGAGGGAGTATGAAGAGTGGATTGGGCAGGAGAAGGAGTTTCCCGAGAAACAGTAGAGGGAGTGGTGAAAGAGGTAGGAGCATAGTAAGAAGCAGGAGAAGAAAAGTGTGGAGAAAAGAGCTCGGGGGTTTGGGATGGGGGTGGGTTGTGGGAAGGGGGAGGGGGAGGTTGGGAATGCTGAGCCTGTTGCTGTAAACTTGGATAGGTGTGGGATGGGGGATAGGTGTAGGATGGGGGATAGGGCAGGGGTGGGGGAATGGTTGTGGGGCGGTGTGCCAGTTGCCACAAAACGCTGTCCATCTGTCTTCTGGCCTCATACTGCTGGTCGGGTGATAAACGACACAATATAGTGATGCATCGGACTCATTTGTGTCGTCAACACCGCCCCCTCCTGAAGACGACGCAAATGATCCTCCACAGATGCAACCCTATTTGTGATCCCCACCAAGGACTCATACATGAGCCTTGTGAGGTCTTCGTAGTCAGCCTGGCGGCTCCTACCTGACCTCTGGCGACGCATAAGGGCCTCAAAAAGTGGAGCCATCGTCGACATTGTTGCGTCGCCAGAGGGCACAAGTAGGGGAACAGGTTGGGAAACCTGGTGTTCCTGACCAGCAGTAGGAGCAGGACGAGAGGGACCCGCGGCGGCTTGCTCTTCAGGGACCGCCTCCTGAGGAACTTCTGGCGCAAGAGTGCTGCTTGATGTTCTGTGAAGCAAAGAAAAAAAAATATTTAGCATTTTTTATGGATGGGAGAAACAGTGGGATAGAGGTGAGCAAAGAGACTTCAGAAGCTACATAGGAGGTTACATTAAAAAAAAAGAGAAACATACTGTACATAGAGGCCATGAAATAAATGAATTTTCAAGGAGGCGTCTATGTACAGTATAGCCTTTTTTTTGGAAAGCAACTTCGAATGAAAAATCGGAAGCATACATTGCTCCTCTCTACTCCACTAAATACAATGTGGATGTCCAAGACAAAGTGCCAAATGACAGTCTGTCTGGGCCATACACCTAGTTTGAAAAGTTGTTTTTTAAGAGACACCTTATATCTTACCTTCGCATCTCAAGGGTCCTTCGTAGGAACCCCAAGGCGGCAGAATAGCGGTATTCACGCCTTGAGGTTCCTCCCGACACACTCGGGCGCCGAAGTTCCTCATTAAAGGCCTTCTTGTAGCGGTCCCTGATTGAGCGCCACCGAACCATGATCGTATCTCCTAGAAAGAAAGAAATCAAATAAGAATGTATATTTAAAATCAGTGGTTAATCAAAGTTGTTTTTACAATTTAATTGAAACAGCCACAAAAAGAAAAAAGATTTCTTTTTAAAAAAAAGTGGCGGTTTAAAAAAAAGTAGACTGTAAAACCACTTTTGATTAATTTTTTTTTACATGTCTGCTCTCTACAAATAATTTATACTTACGGCATTTGCCCTGTTGCCTTTCTCGGAGGTCATCCCAGTTGGGCAGAATGGCCGCACATATCTCGTTCCAGAGGAGCCGTGTTAGATGATGGTCTGCATGGCGGCGGTCGGTGTGGTCCCACAACGGTGTACGCTCCTCCACCATATGGATGAGGAGGTCATTGTCGATATAAAATCGTTCAACGTCCTCCTCATGCCTTCTGGTGGAGATTTGGGAGCCCTAAAAAAATAAAAAATAATTGAATAAATATTAATTTTAATATTCAATAAATTACTTTTTAATAAAAAACATAACTTTACAATACTCACACGACCACGACCGCCGCGTGCTCCACGGCGTCCTCTGGAAGATCGTTGATGACCTCTCTCACTGGCAACAGGACGAGATGGCTAAAAAAAAAAATATATATATAAATAAAAAAAACACGCATAAAAATTTGAAAAGTATAAAAAAAAAATTAACCAACCGTTTCTCCTCCACCCCCAACTTCCTCCTCCCCTGTTCCTCTGGCTCTGGCTTGACCGGGAGAACTCTCCTCCATAGAGTGACTGATAAACAAAAAAATATAAATTTAATTATTAGAATAATAACACAATATATAGTTTGGAAAGCAAAGGAACTTTACATACCACATCCTGGAGGTGTCGTGATCGGGGAGGAGAGCTCCCAGCCTCGCTCGAAGATGAAGATGTGGCTATAAAAAAAAAAAAAAAAAAATTAATAATTGAACTTTTAACTAGAATAACAGACATACCGACGAAAAAAAAACTTACTGGTCATAATAATTTTCTGGCTGGCTTTATGGCTGCCTGGCAGTTTTTTTTTCTTTGTGATCAGTCTAAAAAAATAAAAATTTTGACAGGTTGTCATATTGTTGAATGAAAACATACTACTCCTCCTAACATGCACTGTGTAGTTATATTACCTGCAACCCCTATGCCACAGTACATAGGGGTATGCAGTTAACATAAGTACATAGTGGATGCTAGGAGCAGCAGCATGTCAGGACTACTACTCCTAACATGCACTGTGTAGTTATATTACCTGCAACCCCTATGCCACAGTACATAGGGGTATGCAGTTAACATAAGTACATAGTGGATGCTAGGAGCAGCAGCATGTCAGGACTACTACTCCTAACATGCACTGTGTAGTTATATTACCTGCAATCCCTATGCCACAGTACATAGGGGTATGCAGTTAACATAAGTACATAGTGGATGCTAGGAGCAGCAGCATGTCAGGACTACTACTCCTAACATGCACTGTGTAGTTATATTACCTGCAACCCCTATGCCACAGTACATAGGGGTATGAAGTTAACATAAGTACATAGTGGATGCTAGGAGCAGCAGCATGTCAGGACTACTACTCCTAACATGCACTGTGTAGTTATATTTAGAGTTGAGCGAACACCTGGATGTTCGGGTTCGAGAAGTTCGGCCGAACATCCCGGAAATGTTCGGGTTCGGGATCCGAACCCGATCCGAACTTCGTCCCGAACCCGAACCCCATTGAAGTCAATGGGGACCCGAACTTTTCGGCACTAAAAAGGCTGTAAAACAGCCCAGGAAAGAGCTAGAGGGCTGCAAAAGGCAGCAACATGTAGGTAAATCCCCTGCAAACAAATGTGGATAGGGAAATGAATTAAAATAAAAATTAAATAAATAAAAATTAACCAAAATCAATTGGAGAGAGGTTCCATAGCAGAGAATCTGGCTTCCCGTCACCCACCACTGGAACAGTCCATTCTCAGATATTTAGGCCCCGGCACCCAGGCAGAGGAGAGAGGTCCCGTAACAGACAATCTGTCTTCATGTCAGCAGAGAATCAGTCTGCATGTCATAGCAGAGAATGAGGCTTCACGTCAGCCACCACTGCAACAGTCCATTGGCATATATTTAGGCCCAGCACCCAGGCAGAGGAGGGAGGTCCCGTAACAGAGAATCTGTCTTCATGTCAGCAGAGAATTAGTCTGCATGTCATAGCAGAGAATGAGGCTTCACGTCAGCCACCACTGCAACAGTCCATTGGCATATATTTAGGCCCAGCACACACACAGGCAGAGGAGAGAGGTCCCGTAACAGAGGATCTGGCTTCATGTCAGCAGAGAATCAGTCTGCATGTCATAGCAGAGAATCAGGCTTCACGTCAGCCACCACTGCAACAGTCCATTGTCATAAATTTAGGCCCAGCACCCAGGCAGAGGAGAGAGGTCCCGTAACAGAGAATCTGGCTTCATGTCAGCAGAGAATCAGTCTTCATATCATAGCAGAGAATCAGGCTTCACGTCAGCCACCACTGCAACAGTCCATTGGCATATATTTAGGCCCAGCACACACACAGGCAGAGGAGAGAGGTCCCGTAACAGACAATCTGGCTTCATGTCAGCAGAGAATTAGTCTGCATGTCATAGCAGAGAATGAGGCTTCACGTCAGCCACCACTGCAACAGTCCATTGGCATATATTTAGGCCCAGCACACACACAGGCAGAGGAGAGAGGTCCCGTAACAGACAATCTGGCTTCATGTCAGCAGAGAATTAGTCTGCATGTCATAGCAGAGAATGAGGCTTCACGTCAGCCACCACTGCAACAGTCCATTGGCATATATTTAGGCCCAGCACCCAGGCAGAGGAGGGAGGTCCCGTAACAGAGAATCTGTCTTCATGTCAGCAGAGAATTAGTCTGCATGTCATAGCAGAGAATGAGGCTTCACGTCAGCCACCACTGCAACAGTCCATTGGCATATATTTAGGCCCAGCACCCAGGCAGAGGAGGGAGGTCCCGTAACAGAGAATCTGTCTTCATGTCAGCAGAGAATTAGTCTGCATGTCATAGCAGAGAATGAGGCTTCACGTCAGCCACCACTGCAACAGTCCATTGGCATATATTTAGGCCCAGCACCCAGGCAGAGGAGGGAGGTCCCGTAACAGAGAATCTGGCTTCATGTCAGCAGAGAATCAGTCTTCATATCATAGCAGAGAATCAGGCTTCACGTCACCCACCACTGTAAGAGTCAATTTTCATAAATTTAGGCCCAGAACCCAGGCAGAGGAGAAAGGTCCCGTAACAGACAATCTGGCTTCATGTCAGCAGAGAATCAGTCTTCATATCATAGCAGAGAATCAGGCTTCACGTCACCCACCACTGTAAGAGTCAATTTTCAAAAATTTAGGCCCAGAACCCAGGCAGAGGAGAAAGGTCCCGTAACAGACAATCTGGCTTCATGTCAGCAGAGAATCAGTCTTCATATCATAGCAGAGAATCAGGCTTCACGTCACCCACCACTGTAAGAGTCAATTTTCATAAATTTAGGCCCAGAACCCAGGCAGAGGAGAAAGGTCCCGTAACAGACAATCTGGCTTCATGTCAGCAGAGAATCAGTCTTCATATCATAGCAGAGAATGAGGCTTCACGTCAGCCACCACTGCAACAGTCCATTGGCATATATTTAGGCCCAGCACCCAGGCAGAGGAGGGAGGTCCCGTAACAGAGAATCTGTCTTCATGTCAGCAGAGAATTAGTCTGCATGTCATAGCAGAGAATGAGGCTTCACGTCAGCCACCACTGCAACAGTCCATTGGCATATATTTAGGCCCAGCACCCAGGCAGAGGAGGGAGGTCCCGTAACAGACAATCTGGCTTCATGTCAGCAGAGAATCAGTCTTCATATCATAGCAGAGAATCAGGCTTCACGTCACCCACCACTGCAACAGTCCATTGGCATATATTTAGGCCTAGCACACAGGCAGAGCAGAGAGGTCCCGTAACAGACAATCTGGCTTCATGACAGCAGAGAATCAGTCTTCATATCATAGCAGAGAATCAGGCTTCACGTCACCCACCACTGTAAGAGTCAATTTTCATAAATTTAGGCCCAGAACCCAGGCAGAGGAGAAAGGTCCCGTAACAGACAATCTGGCTTCATGTCAGCAGAGAATTAGTCTGCATGTCATAGCAGAGAATCAGGCTTCATGTCAGCCACCACTGCAACAGTCCATTGGCATATATTTAGGCCTAGCACACAGGCAGAGGAGAGGTTCATTCAACTTTGGGTAGCATCGCAATATAATGGTAAAATGAAAATAAAAATAGGATTGAATGAGGAAGTGCCCTGGAGTCCAATAATATATGGTTATGGGGAGGTAGTTAATGTCTAATCTGGACAAGGGACGGACAGGTCCTGTGGGATCCATGCCTGGTTCATTTTTATGAACGTCAGCTTGTCCACATTGGCTGTAGACAGGCGGCTGCGTTTGTCTGTAATGACGCCCCCTGCCGTGCTGAATACACGTTCAGACAAAACGCTGGCTGCCGGGCAGGCCAGCACCTCCAAGGCATAAAAGGCTAGCTCTGGCCACGTGGACAATTTAGAGACCCAGAAGTTGAATGGGGCCGAACCATCAGTCAGTACGTGGAGGGGTGTGCACACGTACTGTTCCACCATGTTAGTGAAATGTTGCCTCCTGCTAACACGTTGCGTATCAGGTGGTGGTGCAGTTAGCTGTGGCGTGTTGACAAAAGTTTTCCACATCTCTGCCATGCTAACCCTGCCCTCAGAGGAGCTGGCCGTGACACAGCTGCCTTGGCGACCTCTTGCTCCTCCTCTGCCTTGGCCTTGGGCTTCCACTTGTTCCCCTGTGACATTTGGGAATGCTCTCAGTAGCGCGTCTACCAACGTGCGCTTGTACTCGCGCATCTTCCTATCACGCTCCAGTGCAGGAAGTAAGGTGGGCACATTGTCTTTGTAGCGTGGATCCAGCAGGGTGGCAACCCAGTAGTCCGCACAGGTTAAAATGTGGGCAACTCTGCTGTCGTTGCGCAGGCACTGCAGCATGTAGTCGCTCATGTGTGCCAGGCTGCCCAGGGATAAGGACAAGCTGTCCTCTGTGGGAGGCGTATCGTCATCGTCCTGCCTTTCCCCCCAGCCACGCACCAGTGATGGACCCGAGCTGCGTTGGGTGCCACCCCGCTGTGACCATGCTTCATCCTCATCCTCCTCCACCTCCTCCTCATCCTCGTCCTCCTCGTCCTCCAGTAGTGGGCCCTGGCTGGCCACATTTGTACCTGGCCTCTGCTGTTGCAAAAAACCTCCCTCTGAGTCACTTCGAAGAGACTGGCCTGAAAGTGCTAAAAATGACCCCTCTTCCTCATCCTCCTCCTCCTCCTCCTGGGCCACCTCCTGTTCCATCATCGCCCTAAGTGTTTTCTCAAGGAGACATAGAAGTGGTATTGTAACGCTGATAACGGTGTCATCGCCACTGGCCATGTTGGTGGAGTACTCGAAACAGCGCAACAGGGCACACAGGTCTCGCATGGAGGCCCAGTCATTGGTGGTGAAGTGGTGCTGTTCTGTAGTGCGACTGACCCGTGCGTGCTGCAGCTGAAACTCCACTATGGCCTGCTGCTGCTCGCACAGTCTGTCCAGCATGTGCAAGGTGGAGTTCCACCTGGTGGGCACGTCGCATATGAGGCGGTGAGCGGGAAGGCCGAAGTTACGCTGTAGCGCAGACAGGCGAGCAGCGGCAGGATGTGAACGCCGGAAGCGCGAACAGACGGCCCGCACTTTATGCAGCAGCTCTGACATGTCGGGGTAGTTGTGAATGAACTTCTGCACCACCAAATTCAGCACATGCGCCAAGCAAGGGATGTGCGTCAAACCGGCTAGTCCCAGAGCTGCAACGAGATTTCGCCCATTATCACACACCACCAGGCCGGGCTTGAGGCTCACCGGCAGCAACCTCTCGTCGGTCTGTTGTTCTATACCCCGCCACAACTCCTGTGCGGTGTGGGGCCTGTCCCCCAAACATATGAGTTTCAGAATGGCCTGCTGACGTTTACCCCGGGCTGTGCTGAAGTTGGTGGTGAAGGTGTGTGGCTGACTGGATGAGCAGGTGGAAGAAGAGGAGGAGGAAGCCGAGAAGGAGGAGGTGGCAACAGGAGGCAAAGAATGTTGCCCTGCGATCCTTGGCGGCGGCAGCACGTGCGCCAAACAGCTCTCCGCCTGGGGCCCAGCTGCCACTACATTTACCCAGTGTGCAGTTAGGGAGATATAGCGTCCCTGGCCGTGCTTACTGGTCCACGTATCTGTGGTTAGGTGGACCTTGCTACAGATGGCGTTGCGCAGTGCACACTTGATTTTATGGGATACTTGGTTGTGCAGGGAAGGCACGGCTCTCTTGGAGAAGTAGTGGCGGCTGGGAACAACATACTGTGGGACAGCAAGCGACATGAGCTGTTTGAAGCTGTCTGTGTCCACCAGCCTAAATGACAGCATTTCATAGGCCAGTAGTTTAGAAATGCTGGCATTCAGGGCCAGGGATCGAGGGTGGCTAGGTGGGAATTTACGCTTTCTATCAAATGTTTGTGAGATGGAGAGCTGAACGCTGGCGTGTGACATGGTTGAGACGCTTGGTGACGGAGGTGGTGGTGGTGGTGTTGGTGGTACATCCCCTGTTTGCTGGGCGGCAGGTGCCAACGTTCCTCCGGAGGCGGAGGAAGAGGCCGAGGCGGCAGCAGCAGAATAGGCCGAGGCGGCAGCAGCAGAAGAGGTAGCAGGGGGAGCCTGAGTGACTTCCTTGGTTTTAAGGTGTTTCCTCCACTGCAGTTCATGCTTTGCATGCAGGTGCCTGGTCATGCAGGTTGTGCTCAGGTTCAGAACGTTAATGCCTCGCTTCAGGCTCTGATGGCACAGCGTGCAAACCACTCGGGTCTTGTCGTCAGCACATTGTTTGAAGAAGTGCCATGCCAGGGAACTCCTTGAAGCTGCCTTTGGGGTGCTCGGTCCCAGATGGCGGCGGTCAGTAGCAGGCGGAGTCTCTTGGCGGCGGGTGTTCTGCTTTTGCCCACTGCTCCCTCTTTTGCTACGCTGTTGGCTCGGTCTCACCACTGCCTCTTCCTCCGAACTGTGAAAGTCAGTGGCACGACCTTCATTCCATGTGGGGTCTAGGACCTCATCGTCCCCTGCATCGTCTTCCACCCAGTCTTGATCCCTGACCTCCTGTTCAGTCTGCACACTGCAGAAAGACGCAGCAGTTGGCACCTGTGTTTCGTCATCATCAGAGACATGCTGAGGTGGTATTCCCATGTCCTCATCATCAGGAAACATAAGTGGTTGTGCGTCAGTGCATTCTATGTCTTTCACCGCTGGGGAAGGGCTAGGTGGATGCCCTTGGGAAACCCTGCCAGCGGAGTCTTCAAACAGCATAAGAGACTGCTGCATAACTTGAGGCTGAGACAGTTTCCCTGGTATGCATGGGGGTGATGTGACAGACTGATGGGGTTGGTTTTCAGGCGCCATCTGTGCGCTTTCTGCAGAAGACTGGGTGGGAGATAATGTGAACGTGCTGGATCCACTGTCGGCCACCCAATTGACTAATGCCTGTACCTGCTCAGGCCTTACCATCCTTAGAACGGCATTGGGCCCCACCATATATCGCTGTAAATTCTGGCGGCTACTGGGACCTGAGGTAGTTGGTACACTAGGACGTGTGGATGTGGCAGAACGGCCACGTCCTCTCCCAGCACCAGAGGGTCCACTAACACGACCATGTCCACGTCCGCGTCCCTTACTAGATGTTTTTCTCATTGTTATGGTTCACCACAACAACAAATATATTATTTGGCCCAATGTATTGTATTCAAATTCAGCGGGATATAAATTTGAGGCCTAGTATTTAGGCGCTGGGTGACCGGTATGGATTTAGTGCCAGAATTAGACTTGGAAATGCACAGAAGCGTGTGTGTGAAGTTATTCTGAATGACCCTATGTGCACCTTGAATATTATATACCCTTTTAGGGATAGATTTCAAATAGCTCTGATATAGCAGAAACCACTAAATTATGAAATTGCTAAATTGGGAATTGTATTTCAACCCAGAACAAGAAATGTGCTTGAACGGACACTAAATAACTCGCCCAGCTACAGCACTAGGACAGATTTAGCGGGATATAAATTTGAGGCCTAGTATTTAGGCGCTGGGTGACAGGTATGGGTTTAGTGACAGAATTAGACTTGGAAATACACAGTAGCGGGTGTGTGTGAAGTTATTCTGAATGACCCAATGTGCACCTTGAATATTATATACCCTTTTAGGGATAGATTTCAAATAGCTCTGATATAGCAGAAACCACTAAATTATGAAATTGCTAAATTGGGAATTGTACTTCAACCCAGAACAAAAAATGTGCTTTGACGGGCACTAAATAACTTTCCCAGCTACAACAGGACAACGGTAACGAGAGATTTAGAGGGATTTAAATTTGAGGCCTAGTATTTAGGCGCTGGGTGACAGGTATGGGTTTAGTGACAGAATTAGACTTGGAAATACACAGTAGCGGGTGTGTGTGAAGTTATTCTGAATGACCCTATGTGCACCTTCAATATTATATACCCTTTTTGGGATAGATTTCAAATAGCTCTGATATAGCAGGAACCACTAAATTATGAAATTGCTAAATTGGGAATTGTACTTCAACCCAGAACAAAAAATGTGCTTTGACGGGCACTAAATAACTTTCCCAGCTACAACAGGACAACGGTAACGAGAGATTTAGAGGGATTTAAATTTGAGGCCTAGTATTTAGGCGCTGGGTGACAGGTATGGGTTTAGTGACAGAATTAGACTTGGAAATACACAGTAGCGGGTGTGTGTGAAGTTATTCTGAATGACCCTATGTGCACCTTCAATATTATATACCCTTTTTGGGATAGATTTCAAATAGCTCTGATATAGCAGGAACCACTAAATTATGAAATTGCTAAATTGGGAATTGTATTTCAACCCAGAACAAGAAATGTGCTTGAACGGACACTAAATAACTCGCCCAGCTACAGCACTAGGGACAGATTTAGCTGGATATAAATTTGAGGCCTAGTATTTAGGCGCTGGGTGACCGGTATGGATTTAGTGACAGAATTAGACTGGGATATGGCCAAAAAATGAACAGACTATTGCTGGTTAAATGCACTTGGTGTGACAGCTTCACCCTGATGTAGGCTTTAGCCAAAAAACAACCACACCATTGAGGGTTAAATGCACTTGGTGACAGGCGCAGCTTGCCCCTGATTTTGTATATGGCCAAAAAATGAACAGACTATTGCTGGTTAAATGCACTTGGTGTGACAGCTTCACCCTGATGTAGGCTTTAGCCAAAAAACAACCACACCATTGAGGGTTAAATGCACTTGGTGACAGGCGCAGCTTGCCCCTGATTTTGTATATGGCCAAAAAATGAACAGACTATTGCTGGTTAAATGCACTTGGTGTGACAGCTTCACCCTGATGTAGGCTTTAGCCAAAAAACAACCACACCATTGAGGGTTAAATGCACTTGGTCGCAGCTTGTGCTGGCGCACCACAAGACACAAAATGGCCGCCGATCACCCCAGAAAAATGAGACTGACAAACGGTCTGTGCAGCCTAAAAACAGTGAGCAATTGAGGATCAGCAGCTCAATGATCCACAGCTGCAGATCGATCAGTTAATCAAGTCCTTTGGAGGAGTTAATCTGCCTAATCTCGCCCTACTGTCGCAGCCGCAACCTCTCCCTACGCTAATCAGAGCAGAGTGACGGGCGGCGCTATGTGACTCCAGCTTAAATAGAGGCTGGGTCACATGGTGCTCTGGCCAATCACAGCCATGCCAATAGTAGGCATGGCTGTGATGGCCTCTTGGGGCAAGTAGTATGACGCTTGTTGATTGGCTGCTTTGCAGCCTTTCAAAAAGCGCCAAGAAAGCGTCACAAAAGCGCGAAGAAAGCGACGAACACCGAACCCGAACCCGGACTTTTACGAAAATGTCCGGGTTCGGGTCCGTGTCACGGACACCCCAAAATTCGGTACGAACCCGAACTATACAGTTCGAGTTCGCTCATCCCTAGTTATATTACCTGCAACCCCTATGCCACAGTACATAGGGGTATGCAGTTAACATACAGACGTGGACAAAATTGTTGGTACCCTTTGGTCAATGAAAGAAAAAGTCACAATGGTCACAGAAATAACTTTAATCTGACAAAAGTAATAATAAATTAAAATTCTATAAATGTTAACCAATGAAAGTCAGACATTGTTTTTCAACCATGCTTCAACAGAATTATGTAAAAAAATAAACTCATGAAACAGGCATGGACAAAAATGATGGTACCCCTAGAAAACACAGAACATAATGTGACCAAAGGGACATGTTAATTCAAGGTGTGTCCACTAATTAGCATCACAGGTGTCTACAACCTTGTAATCAGCCATTGGGCCTATATATATGGCTCCAGGTAATCACTGTGTTGTTTGGTGATATGGTGTGTACCACACTCGACATGGACCAGAGGAAGCAAAGGAAAGAGCTGTCTCAAGAGATCAGAAAGAAAATTATAGACAAGCATGTTAAAGGTAAAGGCTATAAGACCATCTCCAAGCAACTAGATGTTCCTGTGAGTACAGTTGCACATATTATTCATAAGTTTAAGATCCATGGGACTGTAGCCAACCTCCCTGGACGTGGCCGCAGGAGGAAAATTGATGACAAATCTAAGAGACGGATAATCCGAATGGTAACAAAAGAGCCTAGAAAGACTTCTAAAGAGATTCAAGGTGAACTTCATGCTCAAGGAACATCAGTGTCAGATCGCACCATCCGTCGTTGTTTGAGCCAAAGTGGACTACATGGGAGACGACCAAGGAGGACACCATTGTTGAAAACGAATCATAAAAAAGCAAGACTGGAATATGCCAAACTACATGTTGACAAGCCACAAAGCTTCTGGGAGAATGTCCTGTGGACAGATGAGACAAAAATCGAAGTTTTTGCCAAGGCACATCAGCTGTATGTTCACAGACGAAAAAATGAAGCATATCAAGAAAAGAACACTGTCCCTACTGTGAAACATGGAGGAGGCTCTGTTATGTTCTGGGGCTGCTTTGCTGCGTCTGGCACAGGGTGTCTTGAATCTGTGCAGGGTACAATGAAATCTCAAGACTATCAAGGAATTCTAGAGAGAAATGTACTAGCCAGTGTCAGAAAGCTTGGTCTCAGTCGCAGGTCATGGGTCTTGCAACAGGACAATGACCCAAAACACACCGCTAAAAACACCCAAGAATGGCTAAAAAAATTGGACTATTCTAAAGTGGCCTTCTATGAGCCCTGACCTCAATCCTATTGAGCATCTTTGGAAGGAGCTGAAACATGCAGTCTGGAAAAGGCACCCTTCAAACCGGACACAACTGGAGCAGTTTGCTCATGAGGAGTGGGCCAAAATACCTGCTGAGAGGTGCAGATGTCTCATTGACAGTTACAGGAAGCGTTTGATTGCAGTGATTGCCTCAAAAGGTTGCGCAACAAAATATTAAGTTAGGGGTACCATCATTTTTGTCCATGCCTGTTTCATGAGTTTATTTTTTTACATAATTCTGTTGAAGCATGGTTGAAAAACAATGTCTGACTTTCATTGGTTAACATTTATAGAATTTTAATTTATTATTACTTTTGTCAGATTAAAGTTATTTCTGTGACCATTGTGACTTTTTCTTTCATTGACCAAAGGGTACCAACAATTTTGTCCACGTCTGTAAGTACATAGTGGATGCTAGGAGCAGCAGCATGTCAGGACTACTACTCCTAACATGCACTGGGTACTGACAGCTCCTATGTACTTATAGCTCGTTTGTATAAGTACATAGGAGCTGTTTATATGATGTTTTTTCGCACAAAAAATAATAAAATAACCACATATACTCACCTTCTCTGGCGTGCACCCGACTCCCTCGCAGGCAGGATCCAGACAGGATGGCGCGAAACTTGCTCCTCCTCTATCCGACGCAAGCGCAGACCGGATATCCGGATCAGTCGTTGCGTCGTTCCTATGAACATTTTAAGTCGGATCCGTCCTCAATACAATTCAATGGGAATTAAGGACGGATCCGGCGTTACGGCAAATGCTACGGCTTTTGAGACGGAGAAGAAAATTATGCATGCTACGGTTTTTCATTTCGACGGAAACGTCGAAAAGACTGAAGCGGAGCAATCCTGATGCATCCTGAAGGACGGACTGTCCATTCAGAATGCATGGGGATAAAACTGATCAGTTCTTTTCCGGATTTGAGCCCCTAGGACGGAACTCAACGCCGGAAAAGAAAAACGCAAGTGTGAAAGTACCCTTACATTGTGTGTGTTGTGAATTGCTGATTGGTTGTATTTCAAAACCCTGTGGGCGGACCTGTATTTGCAACAACTGTAATAAAAACCAGGCTGAGTGTGCCAGCACGTCAGACCACTGTTTGACCCTCAAGACGGAGCCTTGTCTCGTTATTGGGGGGATTCCCTGTATGCTGTTAGAGACTGAGTGTATGCTTTTCCTGTTCGTCTGCCGGCAGCTATTTGGGAGGTTCCAGTTTGGAGTGCTATTTTGTATCCAGTTCGGGAGGTTGGTGTTCTGCAGTAGCTGTGCCTGTCTCTCAGAAAGGGGCATATCGCCTAAACAGATTTTAACCCCTTGTCTGCTGAAACGGTCCGTTACAAGAAGTCCACGTGTTTTCATCCAAACAATATAGCAGGCCTTAATTCCGGCCCAAACTCTCAGGCCCCAACACAGAGACTGGCAAAGCTCCACTGTCAGATGGAGGATAATCCACACGACTGAGACAGCTGGTTGGGTTTTATATCCCTAACCAAAACCTGGCCTGGAACGTGGGGAACAGCCACCCACCCTGCACTTTGGCTGCTCCCAGTAAGAGCCGACCCGGATCAGCTTTACAGTCACACTAAATAACCGATAGTGTCAGCTGGTGGTGGAGTTGCTTTCCTCACACCCCGGTACATGGCATATGTATATATATATATATATATATATATATATATTACCGGGGTGGGCTCCCCAGGATACAGTGTAGTCACGAATGAGGAAAGCAACTCCACCACCAGCTTTTGCCAAAACAGAATTTTACTTAAACGTGGCAATGAACACAACCACAAATGCTGGGAACAAACAATACATTTACATACACCCAGCCCGAAGGCTGAGACCCTTGTGCTGCACAGGGCGGCGCCCTCCAATGGATGAAGGAGGAAAGTGCAGTAATTTACCTACTGGCGGGCACAACTAAATTGCCACACCTCACCTGTTATCACCCTAAAAACAAGAATCACTGTATGGGTGTGTGGTACGGGCTGGCCTGCGGTGCAGCACAGCAGATTACAATCTTACAGTGCTCTACAGTATTCCCCCTCCCATAACTGGTCCTGTAGCATGTGCCTGAGTATTCCTCCTGAGCAAAACGCCAGCCTGGCTTGAGTTTGTGGGAAGTTTATCAGCTCTCCGGTATGAAATGTCACTTTAAGTTATGAAGTCCTTGCAATGAACAATAGCAACACTTGTGGCCTGACACAAACAGAGACCCTAACTAATTACAGGCCTGGTCTCAGTCTCTAGGCGCCAACACTGTGATGAGGTGCGTACACAATGTTACCGACCCAGGTCTGTTTTGCATCCGCTGGTGACTCTGAACAGATGTCTCTCCAAGAAGCATGCGGTACCGCAATGTATGTTGCTTTGCTCCTCAGCTCTCATCAGTGTTCCTGGAAGCAGTCCTCTTTCCTCTGGACAGGATCAGGGTCTTGAACACGATCAGCTTCACTTAGCTGCAGTTCTGGTCACTGAGGTATGCTTCCACACCTGGATGCCACAGTTCTCTAATTCCACCTCCCTCTCCTTCTTTTCTCTTCAGATTCTGTGTAACCCCAGCTCTCTCATGAATATGGAGATATAAGTGCAGTCTGTAGCTGGGTTTAGGAAATGGCGGCATCTTGTGGCCAAACAGCAGAATGTTAGTCCAGAAGATTTAATTTATTCTACACAAACAGTGTTCAGACAAGGTGTCACGGCTGAGGATGGGGGAAACCCTCAGCCGTGCGATGGTGGAAGATGGTCGCTGCTTGACCAGGACGACAGGACTAGGGAGCAGGTCACCTCTTATCGCGTCCCTAACCTGACCCTAACTCCTAGCTGCATGGGCCGACCTTTAAGGTAGGAGGGCCCATGCTCAGGAACCTCAGAGCCCTAACTTACCCTCCGACCGGTCCCTGGACTAGGAGTCAGGGTAAGAACCTGTTCCTTCTGGATACGGAGGAACAGGAGTCTCACTGGCCAAGCTGCAAGGAAGGAAGCACAAATACAACCTATGGCAATGGCAGGTACTTGCCACAAGCATAACACTCACCTGCCACAGACACAACAGGACTCAGCACACAACACACTACACACGGGAACCCAGGACCATAGGTGCAATAAACAAACATAAAACCAAACACATCTTCTAGACACCAAACGAGATTACATATTTGCTATGACCAGAAGGATGGCCCCCACTGGCAGTTGGTAAATAGCCAGAAGGATGTCTCCAGCAAGCATGGCTGAAGCACCCTCTCTGACTACTGCCTTCAACTGAGGCTTTATAGGGCCAAGAGGCCACACCCAACAATCAGACACACCCCGTGACTCACACCCACAGAAAGGGAGTTAACCCTTCCAAAACCAGAGAAGGGAAAAGACAACTTAAAGGGGAAGTGTCCAAAACAACAAACACACTGTGGCTGTTGCCACAGGCAACGACATGGGTGGCAACCGTGTCCTGGGAGTCAGCCCAAAGGCCGGGACACTGCCACCACATGTACACTATACAACCGAACTTTGCCACGGACAGCCACAGTGAAGGGAAGGATGTCAGTGCACACCAAACATAAACAGAGTGCACACAGGCATACAAAAGTGTATACAAACACGCACACAACTCCAAGCGAACCGCACACATAGCTGTTGTCCACGGCAACCGCACTTGAGGCTAACCACATTATGCCTCCAGCTGCGGTTGACACTACAACCCAAACCGCGGGCAACTGTATGCGGCTCCCAAGGAGTCACGGCCATAAACATGGTCATGACACTCCCACCCCTCAAAGCCCGCCCCCCCCCCCCCCCCGACCAAAAAAAAAAAAAAAAAAACTCGTGAGGGACTCAGACAAGGGGATAGGAGAAGGGAACGTCCACTCTCAGGACATGGTTCCCGGAAGTCGCTGCCAGCTGCATCCTCTCCCAGCTCACACTAGCCAGTCCAGCGAGGCCTGCAGCCCGACACAGGGGAGAGAACCACTGAGAATGGACGAGGGGACTCTCCACTCACGTCCCCACTCCAGTCGCTGCCAACAGACAATCCTAACCAGCATGCAGCCGGACCACTCACGGAGTGCTGCCAGCAAACGACCAGAGATGGGAACATGGAGAGGGACGAGGGATCACCAACACGGACACGGAAGGTAAGGTGGCGGGGAAAAAGCCACCAAACGTGGCGTTAACGGTGATCCCCCCGGAACGCTCTCCCTCCGGAGAACGCGCATGCAGGCCACAAGGGGATGGCACTGCATGCTGCACCCTCTTTCGAAGGTGTGCACCCGCACACCAAACAAACACAAAACGGTGCAATAAAACTCAGAGGACGCCAGGACAGAGCACGGTGAAGGGATGGCGGGGAAACGCCACTCACCGCGCCGTCAGCGACGAAACCCCCACAACGCTCTCCCCCAGGAGAACGCGCATGTACCCCTTCCGCGGATGGCAGTACATGCTTCACCCTCTTTCGAGGGAACCAGGTGAGGAGCCTATCTGGTCATACTGTCACGGCTGAGGATGGGGGAAACCCTCAGCCGTGCGATGGTGGAAGATGGTCGCTGCTTGACCAGGACGACAGGACTAGGGAGCAGGTCACCTCCTATCGCGTCCCTAACCTGACCCTAACTCGTAGCTGCATGGGCCGACCTTTAAGGTAGGAGGGCCCATGCTCAGGAACCTCGGAGCCCTAACTCACCCTCCGACCGGTCCCTGGACTAGGAGTCAGGGTAAAACAACCTGTTCCTTCTGGATACGGAGGAACAGGAGTCTCACTGGCCAAGCTGCAAGGAAGGAAGCACAAATACAACCTATGGCAAGTACTTACGCCACAAGCATAACACTCACCTGCCACAGACACAAAGCTTGGAACCCATGTGGAAGTACTGACCACAGACAACAGGACTCAGCACACAACACACTACACACGGGAACCCAGGACCATAGGTCCAATAAACAAACATAAAACCAAACACATCTTCTAGACACCAAATGAGATTACATATTTGCTATGACCAGAAGGATGGCCCCCACTGGCAGTTGGTAAATAGCCAGGAGGATGTCTCCAGCAAGCATGGCTGAAGCACCCTTTCTGACTACTGCCTTCAACTGAGGCTTTATAGGGCCAAGAGGCCACACCCAACAATCAGACACACCCCGTGACTCACACCCACAGAAAAGGAGTTAACCCTTCCAAAACCAGAGAAGGGAAAAGACAACTTAAAGGGGAAGTGTCCAAAACAACAAACACAGTGTGGCTGTTGCCGCAGGCAACGACATGGGTGGCAACCGTGTCCTGGGAGTCAGCCCGAAGGCCGGGACACTGCCACCACATGTACACTATACAACCAAACTTTGCCACGGACAGCCACAGTGAAGGGAAGGATGTCAGTGCACACCAAACATAAACAGAGTGCACACAGACATACAAAAGTGTATACAAACACGCACACAACTCCAAGCGAACCGCACACATAGCTGTTGTCCGCGGCAACCGCACTTGAGGCTAACCACATTATGCCTCCAGCTGCGGTTGACACTACAACCCAAACCGCGGGCAACTGTATGCGGCTCCCAAGGAGTCACGGCCATAAACATGGTCGTGACACAAGGAGAGCCATTTCCCCATCTCACATGCCACCCCACTAGAGTTTGTTGAGCTCGGAAACCTTCCCCATACAAACTCATCCTGGGCATAACGCTGTGGGGGCACACCAGCATTGGGCCTCGTTGACCATCACATCTAATGGGAGAGGAGCTGCTGACAGCTCAACACTTTCCCTGGGTGAGAAACTAGGGGGACACCGGTCATTTTTTGCCTACATCTGGGCTTCTATTCCTGGAGGGTCTTGATTGAGAGACGCCAAATTTGTAAATCTCTATCATGAGATATTGCTGATGGAGTATTGGTCTCCACTTCCCCTGACGAACCAGTCGGAAAATATATAGACTGGGGAAACGTAGCGTTGGGATTAGTATTTTGTATTTGTTTTTCTAGTGTGTCTAATATGCCTAGCGTTTGGTCAATTAGGATAGGGAGATAGAGGGAAAGCCAGTTTAGGCACGAGGACAGGGAACTTCTACCATTAAGGGGTGTCCCTGGGCTGAGTCTGTGTAGGGTCATGAAGGGACATTCATAGGATAGGATTATCTCTCCTACTATTGGATATCACAGTTGTGAGTTGTATTACTGCTATCACGACCTACAGACTACCATAATCATCATTAGTGCTAAATAATCATCCTAACGCTTCCTCTACCAGCACTAGCATCTCCATCCAGTTATGGAGCACTACACCCTTTGACGACTGAGCTAACCATCTGATTCCATCTGCCCTGGCATTTCAGCAATCGTGAGTAACCAAGTAACCTTCTGATTCCATCTGTCCTGGTATTTCAGCAAATCGGAAGTTACCAAGTAACCTTTGTTGTGGCTCAACAATATGTGAATATTCACGATATACATATTCAGTATTTCAGCTAACCGTGAACAATCACGGAATGTGTATCATATTTCAGTTAACTGTGAACAATCACGGAATGTGTATCATGTGAACCTATGCAATAAGATCATCAGTGAACTACAATATATTGGTTTCCTGAACGATTTTTCTTGGTCCTCAGCTGTGCCCTACACTCAGAGTACCCTGTGTGGGGGTAGCAAAAAATCCCCAGGATTGCTCACCAGTCGTGTATCTTTACCTATATTTAGGTGTAATTGTAGCCATTTTTTGCCATTATAGGACATTGTTTGTTGACCTTCCTTGTATGTGTAGTCCGGCTGTAGGCCAGATTTTAATAGAATAGATTATTATTAAAAGGTATATTTTAATTGGGAAGGTGTTCCAGTATATATTCAATTATTCTTCCCTTAGATTTATTTACTGCTAAGCAGGTTTGTGATCTGGGTGAGAAACTAGCCATGGCTGGAGCCTCTGTGGGTACCGGTACAGGGACAACCCACCATTCTTCCTCCTCTAAGGGGATTTCCTCTGTATAGGGGGAGGCATCTCCTCCACGCACACTGACTCATCAAAATTACAACACCTCAACATGTTACGGTACAAGTTTCATGAGAGTTCCCAGTCCTAATTGTCTCTACCTCATAGACCGGGACGGCAGTGTCTACCTTCCTCTTCACCGTGTATGGGTCCGCCTCCCACTGCCCATCCAACTTCCCAGACGGCTGCTTGGCTTTGACCATCACTCAATCACCCGGGGCATACCCATCCCTCTGCACTGGTCTTGGGTTAGGGTGTACCACTTGTCCCAGGCGCACCCCCACAACCTTGTCGATCGCTCTCAGCCAGTAGCGGTGCTCTTGCACCCATGCAGTGGTATTTCTCGGTGGTGGCTCTATTGGATCGGGCATGTGGAGATCTTCAATCTCCCATCCGGCTCTCCCAAACATGAGCATATGTGAGGAGTATCCGGTGGTACTCTGTACCCTGTTATAGGCCCACATCAGTTTAGGTAGGTACTCGGGCCACCAAGCCTTTTGGCTGTCCTTCAAAGTCTGCAGCATCTGGAGCAAGGTGCAGTTGAACCGCTTGCACGCCCCGTTTCCCTGGGGGTGATACGGGGTGGTGCAGGAATGTTCGATCCTATACAGTTGGTACAACTCATTCCTTAGAGTACTGTAACGGATCTCCTGGCACCCCGACTGGGTACCTCCGTTGATGGATGCTCCTAGTGCTTCCCGAGGGCTCCAAGCACTCCGCTCGACACCCTAACCACCAAAGGAACAAGGACCAGCTCTTACAAGAGCCAGGGGTTATAGCCAGGGTAGTATACAGTGTATAGCAATCCCCACACACATGAGACAAGGCTCTATGTTGAAGGCAAAACAGGAACTCTTTATTGAACACACAAGCATTGACTTATATACACATTTTCCAACAAGGTTAACACTCCCGTGGACCTGATTGGGAACTGAGGACATAACCTAGCAGCCAATCATTTACAGTTTTACAGTTTAAACACAAAAACTATACATTCAACAAACACAATGGCATTGCCTGTGACATATTTAACAAACACAATGGCATTGCCTATGATGCAATCAATAACAGAATAGGCATTGTCTGTGATGCAATCAACACCACAATGGACTCTGCCTGTGATATATTTAACAAACACCATGGACTTAATTACTCACAGGCATAAAATACACATTTTTCCCAACCACAGAAAACACCCCAAAACACCACATATCCCCATAAAAGTTACATCCCCTGATAGCCTCGATCTGGGTGAACCACCTATCCAAAAATCACCCAGATTGGTTCAGGGGTTCAGGAATTTCCTGAAAGTCTTATTTTTGCCCCACCATGCACATGGTCACATGCCCCAAATAGTTACGGTATAAAGTCCACGGGGCAGAGACAAAGCCTTTGAAATCCAATATGCCCAAATAGTGTCCCAGGGGCCATAGTCACAGGGCAAGAGGCTGGCAAGCAGGCCTCTTCAACTCCCAGTGACAAAGGGGCTTTCATCACAAGTACCCTTAAAACATGCCCCCTGGTCCAAATGTATCCTCCGTGGACACCTGTATAAAGTGTTTGCAGACTGCTTCAGCAGCCGACTCTGCCGTCTGGTCTCTGGTGGGTACAGCCACCACATACTTTGTGACATGATCTGTCATGACTAAACAGTATGAGTGTCCCGAGGTAGAGTACCCAATCTTTATGTAATCGATCATAAGGAGCTCTAAAGGCGCTGACATCCAGATGGACTGGACAGGAGCCCACTGTTCAGCACTCTTATACAGCCCGCAGAGCCGACACTTAAGACATGCCTCGGCCACCATGTATGCCAGATCTGAACAGCATACCAGTCGTTGGAGCCACGTAAACGTTTTATCATTCCCAAAATGGGTACCCCTCTCATCGGCTTCCCAGGCAGCCTCCGGTCCCAATAACATGGGGATGACAATCTGTCGTCAGTTCTGCAATTCAGATTGCAAGTATGTGGTCCGACACAGGAAGCCCTGGGTAACAGTCAGTTTATCCCACTGCCTCAACAACTTTTGGCCCTCTGAAGTCAGATGGGCCCGCTCTTCTGGTCGAGGGCAGATCTTGGTACGGACCCATTCTGGACCCTCTCCCAATCAGCCAACATCTTTCCCAGCACCATTGGCATCTCGGACGCCACCCTGCTTGAATGTGCCACGTCCTGGAACATTGGTAATCGACCAAGGTCAGGAGTTTAAGTGTCCTCTAGCTCCTCATTAGCGACAACCCTACAGGGACTCAGAAGAGTGCATCGGCGTTGCCGTTATCCCCACCTGACCGGAACTTGATGCAGTATTGGTACTTAGGAAGGCGAGCCAACCACCGAGTGCTGACCAAGTGCACCGAGCTTGGCATTCTTCAGATGTCCTAACGGGTTGTTGCCTGTCATCACGGTCACCTCTGCACCTGTCAGGTACTCCATGAACTTTTCGGTCATGGCCCACACCAGCTCCAGTAGTTCCAATTTAAAGGAGCTATAGTTGTCAGAGACCTGGCTGCCATAGGCAATGACTCTCTCATGTTCATCCTGGACTTGGGATAACACGGCCCCCAGACCATGTAGACTTCTGTCAGTGTACAGCAGGAATGGGGTGTTGAACCACGCATAAGCCAGAATCGGGGCACTGGTCAGCACCTCCTTCACTGCTTCAAAGGCCTTGTTGCTGGGGTCCCCACTCAATGGGATGATTCTTCTTGTCTCCTGCAGTGCCCCTTAATAACTCGTTTAACGGGTCCACCAAATGAGCAAATTTGGCTATGAACCTCCTGTAGTAGCCGGCCAGTCCCACGAACGCCCTCACCTCTCATAGTGTACTTGGCTGGGGCCACTTCTGGATGGCCTCCACCTTGCTGGGGGAAGGTTTTACCCCTTCCTGGGTGACCAAATGTCCCTAATACTCTATCTGGTGTCGAAACAGTTGGCACTTCTTGGGCTTGATCTTAAGGCCATGGTCTCACAGCCATCCTAGGACCTGTCGCAGCTTCTAGAGGAGATCCTCAAAGGAGGCCCCAAACACTACTATGTCGTCCAGGTATATAAATACTGACTCGAGGAGACTCAAAGAGTTGTGATGCCGAGGGGAGGCGTAGCAGCATGACGTGAGCAACGGGCATGCTGCGGTCCCCCGCCCCCAACGCCGGCTCTAGCTCCGGCCCCTGATGCAGCGCTGACATGTTGTCTCTGACACGCTGCAGAGCTGTGTGAACTCCCGTGGAGACACCGCCGTACCTGCTGAGTCTGCCGGACGAACTCCACGCCACACAGGGTGCTGCCGTTCTGCCCGCCGAGCCTCAGAGGTTGGAAGCCGTTGCCGGTTTCGTGCCATACTGAGAGCAGTCGCTCTGTTAGTTTGTGTGCGCCTGGAGGTTTAGTCTGCCCGAGACTGAGAGCGGACGCTCTACTCCTCCGCTGCCTTATCTGCTGGGCTCCTTGGAAGCCCTGTCTGCCCTGAGCCGCACTGAGAGCGGCCGCGTCTCCTTTTTTTATAAATTTTTTGTCTGCTGCCTTACCTGCGGAGTTGCCCTGAAGCTTTGGGGGCCATCAAATGGTGAAGTTTCGCCCTGGGTGCCATACCGACGCGGTCCTGCTCTGCCGCAAGACGCCGCTCCATCATTCCTCCGACTCCCGAACCTCCGCACCGGTCCACCACTCAGTGGGTAGGCGACGGCCGTTAAACAACGCAGGTGGGCCGTGCTGAAGACACCCGGACCACCTCACTCTGAAAAGTTATCCAGGATCTAGGAAAACCAGGAGACTGAGGAACGCAAGACCCCCTGCTTTACTTGTCTGTATTATAAGACATATTATATTATAAGACATATAAGACATTTGTTTGCTCAGAAATACAGGGATTTACATACTGTTGCACAATATAAAGTTTGAAAGTAACTTCGTAACAGGAGAAAAGGGGAAAGGGGGGAGGGGGAGAAGGAAGGAGGAGAGGAGGGAGGGAAGGGAGAAAAAAAAAAAGTATGGCACCAAAAGGCGGTACAGCACGGAACACCATGACGCAGCTAGATAAATATCTCAAATCTCCACCTCCACTAAGCAAGATGAGGAGCAATCAGAAACAGCTACTGCAGATGGAGGACTATGACCATACTGAAAATCTGCTAAACAGGGCATTAGAAGCAGACAACCAGATGAGCAATATTGATCTTAAATTAGCAGGCATATTGGAGGCAGTCAAAACAACTAACCAATTATTAAGCACCCTGACAACCACGGTGGCAGCGGTGCAGACTGATATCTCAGTAATCCGAGACGACTTAAATAAAATGAGGCAACATATAAAAAAGAGTACGAAATGCTGACTACAGAACTGCAAAAAGATACCAATCAGATAAAAAAAAAAGGATTGAAATAGTAGAGAGTGATAATAAGGCATTGAAGGAAAAAATGGCGGATCTGGAGGACAGGTCCCGGAGAAATAATCTCAAACTAGTGGGCTTCCCGGAAGGAGCAGAAAGAGATGACCCAACAGGTTTCATTCAAAAATGGTTATCAGACAATGTAATATCCGTAGAAGCAGCTCCATCACATACAGTGGAGAGAGCGCACCGCATCCCAATAAGAAAACCACCACCAGGGTCAGCACCAAGACCACTGTTAATTAAAATGGTTTCCTCAAGAGACCGGGATGACATCCTCAGGTGGAAACGAGAGATACAGACGGTGAAATACAATGATGCCAACATAGACATATACCCGGACTTTTCCAAAGTTACGCAAGAGAAAAGAAGAGAATATAAAGATGCAAAAAAGAGACTGATACAAGCCCAACTAAAATATTCTATGATGTATGCCGCGAAATTGGGTGTGTGTGTGGGTGTGACTACTTGGGCCTATATAGCCTCTGCTGAGAGCAGTAGTCTGAGGGGTACTTCAGCCATGGTCTGCTGGAGTCGTCCTCCTACTTTATACCATCTGCCAGTGAGGGCCACCCTTGTGGTCATAGATGTTTATATGTTCAGTTGATGTTGTGTTCCTTTTGTTATTTAATGCAGCTATGGATCTGGGTTCCTGTGTGTGTATGTGTGTTGGCTGTGTCCATTTATGTTTGGTGTGGACATCAGCGTGTCAGCACAGGGATCCAGTCAGCAAGGCTGTGGCAGGTAGGTGGAACTAGTGCAGTTCACCTGCCATATCCATAGGTCTGTTTTTGTACCCCTTTTCCTTGTGAGCTGACCGTGTAAAACATTATATGCAAGGGCTTGCAGGCGAGCTGACCCTGTAAAAGATTGTAGGTGAGGGCCTGCTGGTGAGCTGACCCTATAAAAAATTATATGTGAGGGCCTGCAGGTGAGCTGATCCTGTAAAAGATTGTCGGTAAGGGCCTGCTGGTGAGCTGATGCTGTAAAAGAATGTAGGCGAGGGCCTCCTGGTGAGTTGACCCTCTAAAAAATTATATGCGAGGGCCTGCAGGTGAGCTGACCCTCTAAAAAAATTTATATGCGAGTGCCTGCAGGTGAGCTAACCCTGTAAAAGATTCTAGGTGAGAGCCTGCTGGTGAGCTGACCCTTTAAAACATTATATGCAAGGGCATTATATGCAACGAATAAGCATGTTGATATGATGGAAGAGGAGGAGGAGGATGAGAAAAGGAAAATTCAACCATATACCCTTGTTTGTGTTGGAAGGGGTGCATGGGAATACAGTGCATTCAGTATATTATAAACAACACATTTAAAGTGCGTTTGTTCATCAGCTTTCCTCTGGTGGAGTAGAGAAGTCAGAGGCCTTGTTTATTTTTTATAACAGTCAACCCGTCAGCATTTTCAGTTGACAGGCGGATGCACTTAAGTTATTATGCCCCCAGCAGCACTAAATACATGCTCTGACTGCAGGGACCCATCTCCAAGGCGTAGAGCGCCAGTTCGTGCCACGTGTCCAGCTTGGGCACCCAGTAGTTGTAAGGCACTGAGGGATCATTGAGGACGCTGACACGGTCTGCTATGTACTCCTTCACCATCTTCCAAAAATTTTCCTCCTAGTGACACTAGGCCACGCATCAGCTTGAGGGTGCTGGCGGGGTGTCATTAAACTGTCCCAGGCCTTGGAGAGTGTTGCACTGACTATGTTGGAACTGCTGTGTGTTCCCCTCGTATCCCTTCCTCGGTTGCCCAAGGAACTACAGACTCTGCCACCAGCATTGTCAACAAGGACCTTTTGGTATTGCACCGTTCTGCTAGTCCTCTCCAATAGAGGAATGACAGATGAGAAGTTCTCTTTGTAGCGGAGGTCGAGAAGGGTGAACAACCAGTAATCCATGTTGTCTAAAATGCGTATAACGCATGGGTCACGGGAAAGGCAGCCTAACATGAAGTCAGCAATGTGTGCCAGACTACCAATAGGCAAGACTTCGTTGTCGTCATCAGGAGGATCACTCTCAATCTCCTTATCCTATTTTCTCTTCTTCTGCCCATCCAGATGGAATTAAACTTCCATGGGTACTACCCTCTGTAGTGGAGGCAACCGTCTCCTGCTCCTCCTCATCACCATCATCCGATTTGCACTGATAAGACGAACTGAGGGTGGTCTGGCTATCACCCTGTGTAATGTCTTCCCCCATTTCCACCTCTTCCAAATGCACAGCGTCGTCCTTAATTGTGAGCAGCGAGCGTTTAAGTAGACACAGAAGTGGGATGGTTACGCCGATAATAGCGTTATCAGCGCTCACCATCTGTGTTGATTCCTCAAAGTTTCTTAAAATCTCACAAAGGTCAGACATCCATGCCCACTCCTTGCTTGTGAATAGCGGAAGCTGACTGGAACGGCTCTCTGCTGCTCACAAAGCCTGCCAACATGTGGAACTGTCACTACCAGAGCTTTGAGACGTTCTCACAGCTCTGTTTCTCCACCCCTGTGATGATGTCACTACTAGAGCTTGGAGGAGTTCCCTCTGCCCTGTTTCATTCCTCCCAGCTGTCTCTCCTGTGTTTGATTTCGCTGCCTTTAAATCACCCCTCCTCCTTTGTAGAGGTGCGGATTATACTTTTCATTTGAGCTGTATCTCTCGCTTGAGTAGCTTCACCTGTGTGATATCTTTTCACTGGATCTGTGTTCTGCTAAAGCAAGTACTTCGGATATTGTCTGCTGACTTTGGATCTGTTTTCACTGCAGCCGCAGCTCCGTCAGATAAGTGTTCAGACATTGTGTGTTTCTGTTTCTTTGCTGACTGGATCCGAGGCGACCCCGGTTCCGTCCATATACTGAGCAGGTCACCGGTGGCCGTGCCCCTTCCACTATTGTAGGGGTTTCAGTGGTCATCAGCCTGAGGTACGCGGGCATGTCTCTATCCACCATATGGATCCGGACATGTGCATAGCAGCTTAGGGAGAGCTTTTAGGGTCTGAAAGGGGTCACCCTTTATCCTCCCTAGTTTGGGTCCGGTCAGTTGCTATTTACTGTGTGTTGCTCACTTACAGCCGTGACATTATAATCCGCCAAACCGTCCTTTTTTGACATGGATCCGCTTTCTGACCTGGTTGACCGCATGCAGGGTCTTTCTTTGGAAGTAGCGGATCTCCGTCAATCTATGACTCAGCTTCAAGCATTGGGCTCTGCTCCGGCCCATGGAGTCTGTTGCGAGCCAAAGGTCTCACTTCCGGAAACGTTCTCCGGGGGCAGTGAGAATTTTGTTCGTTTCAGAGAGGCATGCAAACTCCATTTTTGTTTGTGTCCCCACTCCTCTGGTAAGGAGGAGCAGAGGGTGAGGATTGTCATCTCCCTACTCAGGGGTAGTGCTCAGACTTGGGCTTTTTCATTGCCATCGGGGGATCCCTCCCTTCGATCCGTGGAAAGATTTTTTGTGGCTCTGGGGCAGATATATGATGACCCGGATCGTGTTGCTCTGGCTGAATCTAACTTACGTTTTTTATGCCAGAACAAACTGTCTGCGGAGCTTTATTGTTCTGAATTTCGGAGATGGGCAGCTGATTCAGGCTGGAATGATGCTGCACTCCGAAGTCAGTTCTGTCATGGTCTCTCAGAGGGTTTGAAAGATGCCTTTGCTTTCCATGAGAGACCAACGTCCTTAGAGTCTGCCATGTCATTGGCGGTACGCCTTGACAGGCGTCTAAGGGAAAGAAACAAGACCTCTCCGTCCAGCCATTGTCAGTCTAGGGGCAATGGTGCGGACTCATTCAGTATGCAGGGGTCTCATCCTGTCTCGCTCCCCTCTGAGGAGGAGCCCATGCAGCTAGGCCGACTTGCCCCTGATATAAGAGGATTTAGTCCTCAGAATATGGTGTGTTTTTGTTGTGGGGGCATAGGTCATTTGGCAAATGTTTGTCCGTCTAGGAAATTCTTGAACTGTACTAAGAGCGATAATAAGAGAAAAACCTCAAGAGGTAGATCATCAAGTTCTGCTTCATCTGCTACTTTGGGCAAAGTTGATGTAGGAATTGATGCTTTTCCTCTGACCTGCAGTTCCCGTTTTCTCCTTTCTGCCAGGGTGGCGCTAGGGAGCAAAGTCATTCCTTGTGAGATTTTTGTCGATAGTGGAGCGGCCGTCAATCTTATTGACACTCAATTTGTAGCCATGCATGGTTTTCAGGTTTGTACATTAGAAAATGATATACCTGTTTTTGCTATTGACTCTGCTCCACTCTCGCAGAGATCTCTGAAGGGCATTGTTCACAATATCCGGCTAGCTGTAGGTGACACTCATGTGGAGGATATATCTTGTTTTG
This sequence comes from Bufo gargarizans, assembly GCF_014858855.1. NCBI lineage: Eukaryota > Metazoa > Chordata > Amphibia > Anura > Bufonidae > Bufo > Bufo gargarizans. Next base: position 3,674,927 of record NC_058082.1, read on the forward strand.
TCCTTAACGGATTGCCTTCTCCTCTAGTTTTGGGGCTACCCTGGCTCACTAGACATAACCCCACTATTGATTGGCAAGGAAGGCAAATAAATGAGTGGAGTGACTTTTGTAGAGAGAATTGTCTCACAGCCACTCTTGCAGAGGTGTCTACTAAAACTGTGCCATAATTTCTCTCTGAGTTCTCGGACGTGTTTTCCGAGAGCGGTGTTCAGGAGCTACCTCCTCACCGGGAGTTTGACTGTCCCATTAACCTCATTCCCGGCACCAAGCTGCCAAAAGCACGCCTCTACAACCTCTCACAACCGGAAAGAATCGCAATGCGAACCTATATCTCCGAGAGTCTCGAGAAGGGGCATATTCGTCCCTCAAAGTCACCTGTTGCCGCTGTTTTTTTTTTTGTTAAAAAGAAAGATGGCTCTCTGAGACCTTGCTTAGATTTTAGGGAGCTGAACCGTATCACGATTCGCGATCCCTATCCCCTTCCTCTGATCCCGGACCTCTTCAACCAAATTGTTGGGGCCAAGGTTTTTTCCAAATTGGATTTGAGAGGCGCGTACAACCTGGTCAGGGTCAGAGAGGGGGATGAATGGAAAACGGCCTTTAATACCCCTAACGGGCATTTCGAGAATCTCGTTATGCCTTTCGGCCTGATGAATGCTCCGGCCGTCTTTCAGCATTTTGTTAACAGTATTTTCTACCATTTAATGGGGAAATTTGTATTGGTGTATCTTGATGATATTTAGATTTTTTCCCCTGATGTTCAGACCCATCAGGATCATATTTTCAGGTTCTGCGGATTCTGCGAGAGAATAAATTGTATGCCAAGCTGGAGAAATGTCTTTTTATGGTATCAGAGATTCAATTTCTGGGTTTTCTCCTCTCTGCTTCTGGTTTTCGCATGGATCCGGAGAAGGTCCGTGCCGTGCTGGAGTGGGAGCTTCCTGAGAATCAGAAGGCATTGATGCGCTTTCTGGGTTTTGCAAACTATTACAGAAAGTTCATTTTGAATTATTCCTCTATTGTCAAACCCCTTACTGACATGACAAAAAAGGGGACGGATTTTTCCTCTTGGTCGGAGGAGGCGCTTGCAGCTTTTTCTAAGATTAAAGAGAGTTTTGCGTCTGCTCCCGTCTTGGTGCATCCCGATGTTTCCTTACCTTTCATCGTTGAGGTGGATGCTTCCGAGGTGGGTGTGGGTGCGGTTTTGTCCCAGGGCCCTTCTCCTGCCAAGTGGTGACTCTGTGCCTTTTTCTCTAAAAAACTCTCCCCGGCAAAGAGAAACTATGATGTGGGAGATAGAGAGTTGTTGGCCATCAAGTTGGCTTTCGAGGAATGGCGCCATTGGTTGGAGGGGGCCAGGCACCCTGTCACCGTTTTTACCGACCATAAGAATCTGGCGTACTTGGAGTCGGCCAGGCGTATGAATCCGAGACAGGCCAGATGGTCTCTGTTCTTCTCCAGATTCAATTTTGTTGTTACATTCCGCCCTGGGATCAAAAATGTGAAGGCTGATGCTCTCTCTCGCTGTTTTCCGGGAGGAGGAAACTCTGAGGACCCGGGTCCCATTTTGGCAGAGGGGGTAGTTGTTTCTGCTCTAAATTCCGATTTGGAGGCCGAGGTCCAGGCTGCCCAGTCTGAGGCACCTGCCCGTTGTCCTCCTGGGAAGTTGTTTGTGCCTCCTGAGTTACGTCACAAACTCTTCAAGGAGCATCATGATACTGTTCTTGCTGGTCACCCCAGGAGTAGAGCCATGGTAGATCTCATTGCTCGGAGATTTTGGTGGCCGGCTCTTCGTAAGTCGGTGGAGGGTTTTGTGGCTGCTTGTGAGACGTGCGCTCGCGCTAAGGTCCCTCATTCACGGCCTTCACGTCCCCTTCTCCCGTTACCCATACCTTCCCGTCCTTGGACACACCTCTCCATGGACTTTATCACGGATCTTCCTCGTTCCTCAGGGAAGTCGGTGATCCTGGTGGTGGTGGACCGTTTTAGCAAGATGGCTCATTTCGTACCCTTCCCTGGTTTACCCAGTGCTAAAACGTTGGCGCAAGCTTTTGTCGACCATATTGTTAAATTGCATGGCATTCCGTCGGATATTGTTTCCGATAGAGGCACGCAGTTTGTGTCCAGATTCTGGAAGGCTTTCTGTTCTCGCCTGGGGGTTCGGTTGTCGTTTTCTGCTTTTCACCCGCAGTCGAATGTTCAGACTGAATGCGTCAACCAGAATCTGGAGACATATTTGCGCTGTTTTGTGGCAGAGAACCAGGAGGATTGGTGTTCATTTCTCCCTCTTGCTGAGTTTGCTCTGAACAACCGTCGTCAGGAATCTTCTGATAAGTCACCATTCTTTGGTGCATATGGGTTCCATCCACAGTTTGGGACATTCTCGGGAGGGGCTCCCTCTGGTTTGCCTGAGGAGGAGAGATTTTCCTCGTCTTTGTCTACCATTTGGCAAAAGATTCAGAGTAATCTTAGAAAGATGAGTGAGAAATATAAGCGTGTGGCTGATAAGAGACGTGTGCCTGGTCCGGACCTGAATGTGGGTGATCTGGTGTGGTTGTCTACAAGAAATATTAAACTGAAGGTTCCCTCCTGGAAATTGGGTCCCAAGTTTATCGGGCCTTATAAAATCTTGTCAGTCATTAATCCTGTTGCCTTCCGTCTTGATCTTCCACGGGTTTGGAAGATACATAATGTATTTCACAGGGCTCTTTTAAAACCATATGTCCAGCCCACGGTACCCTCCTCTTTGCCTCCTCCTCCGATTTTAGTTGATGGCAATCTGGAGTTTGAGGTTTCCAGAATTTTGGACTCTCGCATTGTCTGCGGTTCTCTTCAGTACCTCGTTCATTGGAAGGGTTATGGTCCTGAGGAGAGGATGTGGGTTCCGGTGTCGGACATTAAAGCCACTCGCCTCATCAGGGCATTTCATAGGGCTCATCCTGAGAAGGTGGGTCCTGGGTGTCCGGAGTCCACCCGTAGAGGGGGGGGGGTACTGTCACTACCAGAGCTTTGAGACGTTCTCACAGCTCTGTTTCTCCACCCCTGTGATGATGTCACTACTAGAGCTTGGAGGAGTTCCCTCTGCCCTGTTTACTTCCTCCCAGCTGTCTCTCCTGTGTTTTATTTTGCTGCCTTTAAATCACCCCTCCGCCTTTGTAGAGGTGCGGATTATACTTTTCATTTGAGCTGTATCTCTCGCTTGAGTAGCTTCACCTGTGTCATATCTTTTCACTGGATCTGTGTTCTGCTGAAGCAAGTACTTCGGATATTGTCTGCTGACTTTGGATCTGTTTTCACTGCAGCCGCAGCTCCGTCAGATAAGTGTTCAGACATTGTGTGTTTCTGTTTCTTTGCTGACTGGATCCGAGGCGACCCCGGTTCCGTCCATATACTGAGCAGGGCACCGGTGGCCGTGCCCCTTCCACTATTGTAGGGGTTTCAGTGGTCATCAGCCTGAGGTACGCGGGCATGTCTCGATCCACCATATGGATCCAGGACATGTGCATAGCAGCTTAGGGAGAGCTTTTAGGGTCTGACAGGGGTCACCCTTTATCCTCCCTAGTTTGGGTCCGGTCAGTTGCTATTTACTGTGTGTTGCTCACTTACAGCCGTGACAGGAACGTAGAGTTCCAGCATGTGCTCACATCACACAGCAGCCAGTGAGCTGGCAATATCTAGCGCTGCTGCAGCGTTACCAGACCGGCTGAAGCTATTAATGACTTGCGGAAATGGGCAACACGCAGCGCACATTCACCATTAGCTCAGGCAAACTGGGGTAGGTTTTGAGAAACCGCAGAACCACTAAGTTTAAGACATGGTTTATCCGGAAGGCCACGCCAGCCGGGGTCGGGTTCTTCTTCGTGCAGAAGAAAGATGGTTCCTTAAGGCCTTGTATCAATTATTGAGGTCTGAATAAGATTATGGTTAAAACTTGATATCCTCTTCTGCTGATCTCCGAGCTATTTGACAGGATCCGGGGAGCTAAAGTCTTCTCCAAGTTCGACCTGCACGGGGCATATAATCTGAGGTATTCCAAGACCTAGTTAATAATGTCTTCCGGGACCTGCTCTATACCTGCGTGCTCGTGTATCTGGATGCTATACTGTTTTTCTCTCCAGATTTGATCACTCACCGGCATGTCTTACAGCGCCTGAGGGTAAATAGGCTCTATGCCAAACTCGAGAAATGTACCTTCAAAAAAAACGACAGTACCGTTTCTCGGATACATCATCTCAGATGCTGGATTACAGATGGATCCTGAAAAACTGAATGCGGTAAAGAACTGGCCTCGCCCACAGGGTCTTCGTGCTATACAGCGCTTCCTGGGATTCGCCAACTTCTATCGGCAGTTTTTTCTGAACTTTTAATCCCTAACGTCTCCGATCTCCGCTCTTACTAAGAAAGGGGTGAATGCCAAAGATTGGCCTCCTGAGGCAGAGGCCTCTTTCATCCAATTAAAGAGCTCCTTTGCATCTGCACCTATTCTGAGACATTCTGATATCTCCCGCTAATTATTTTTAGAAGTGGACACCTCCTCCATAGGACCCGGTTCGGTTTTACTACAAAATAATTCCAAGGGCAAGATGCTCACTTGTGGATTCTTCTCAAGCTCTTCTCTCCCACTGAAAAGAATTATTGTATAGGAGACAGGGAGCTTCGGACCATAAAATGCACCTTGGAGGAGTGGCGTTATCTATAGGAGGGAGCCCAGCATCCGGTAATAATTTTCACTGACCATAAGAATCTTACGTACCTACAGACAGCTCAGCGTCTGAACCCTCGCCAAGCCAGGTGGGCACTCTTCTTCTCTCGTTTTAATTTTGAGTTACACTTCCGCCTGGCGGAGAAGCACATTGTAATGGACCGTTTCAGCAGACAAGGGGTTAAAATCCGTTCAGGCGATATGCCCCTTTCTGAGAGACAGGCACAGCTACTGCAGAACACCAACCTCCCGAACTGGATACAAAATAGCACTCCAAACTGGAACCTCGCGGATAGCTGCCAGCAGACGAACAGGAAAAGCGTATCAGTCAGCTTACACTCCTGGCAATCAGTCTCCAACAGCATACAGGGAATCCCCCCAATAACGAGACAAGGCTCCGTGTTGAGGGTCAAGCAGTGCTCTGACTGTACTTCAAGTACAGCCTCTTTTATTGATAAAAAACAAACATAGTACTGCCCACAGGGTTTTGAAATCCAACCAATCAGTAATTCACAACACACACAATGTAAATACAGCAACCAATCGTTCCCGCCCCCTAGAGGACCAGAAGGGAGACTGCGACACAGGACAGATACAACACATCCCCACAATGCATCATGGTTTCCTCCTCTCTGCCTGGGAGACGACCGAAGACAATCCAATTATCTCTCAGGACAAAGGAGAGATCACCAATACACATGTGGAGACAACAGGACAGACATCACCATTTAAACACACAATGGGACAATGGGACAATAGAAACACACCTACACAAAATCCTCCCCTCTGCCGATGATGACCATTGAACACAAGGGCGAATATAATTATCAAAGGCAGAGAAATACAGTTTTATAAAACATATCACAGGAACCCCAAAACATGCAATAACCCCATAACCAATATATCCTCGGAACCGGGGAATCTGGGTGAACCACATGTCCAAAGTTCACCCACATCCGTTCAGTAGTTTGGAAGATACAGTTACACTGAAAATATACAAGTTATACAGAAAATAGTCACTAATAAATGTGTCCCCTGTTTGGTAGTTTCAAACTACTGAATGATGTCTCTGTGCACCAAATACAGGCAAGATAGCACCGTGTGGGAAAGTCAGAACAGTGTCTGTGAGCTACAATGGCCGCTATCTATTGTTCTCACCATGTGCTTCATCCAAGCAAGTAAGGCAGAGGATGCAATCCAGGGACAGAGGGCTCCGTCCCAAGTGCCTTAAGACCCAATAACTTAAGGGACCATAATCCCAGGGCAGGAGGCTGGTAAACAGCCCCCTCCAAAACACCGTGGCGAGGTTGGTTTCGCCACACACATCAAGGCGGATGCTCTTTCCCGATCTTTTTACTTTTCTGACCAGCAGGAGGAGCCTCAATACATGATAGATCCTGCTCACTTAATCACAGTTGCTCCTTTCCTGGTAAGAGACATTCCTTCCGGGAGAACATTTGTACACTCTACCAAAAGGAAACGTAGCCTGTCGTGGGGGCACAACTTTAAACTGGCTGGTCATCCTGGTATCTGCAAGACCACAGAACTAGTGTCTCGCCACTACTGGTGGCCCACAGTGTCCAAAGACGTGCATGGCCATGTTTCCACTTGCACCATCTGTGCTCAAATTAAAATCTCCAGGAGCAAACCACCAGGTCTGTTGTTACCCCTACCTGTTCCTAATGTTCCATGGCAACACATTGCCATGGACTTTATTACTGATCTGCCTTCTTTGGCTGAATATACCGTGATTTGGGTGGTTGTGGACTGCTTCTCTAAGATGGCGCACTTCATTCCATTGACTGGATTGCCCTCGGCTGCGGAACTTGCTAAGCTGTTTGTAAAGCATATATTTCATCTACATGGTCTACCTGGGCATATTGTTTCAAATCGGGAAGTCCAGTTTACTTCCAAGCTCTGGAGAGCCATCTCTCATCTACGAGAAATTGACCTAGACTTCTCTTCCGGTTACCAACCCCAAACCAACGGGCAAGTAGAGCGGAACATCCAAATTTTGGAGAACTATCTTCAACACTTTGTCTCTGCGTAACACGACGACTGGGTCTCTCTGCTACCTTGGGCAGAGTTCTCCTATAATAACCCCACCAGAGAATCTACTGTATTCTCCCTATTCTTTGTTGTCTATGATCAACATCCTCGTACTCCTCTTCCTGTTCCTGCATCCTCCGGGGTACCAGCTGCAGATTCTTTCTTCAGAGATTTTTTAAAGGTTTGGAGTGACACCAAGGTTTGCATCAGCAAAGCAGTGTCCCTGTCACAACCAGACAGCTGAGAAGCTCTGACAGAAGCCTTTCAGAACCTCCTCCTTGAGTTTCTGTGTTGTGGTATTCAGCTCCTCCTCTCGTTAGCCTCTCTCAGCTGTCATGTGTTGGACTAATTGCTTCCCTTTAAATTCTTCCCCAGAAGGCTTTTCTGGGCGGCTTATACTTCTTCCTGGAGTGTGTGTGCATGCTGACTCTGTCCTCCTGTTTGCGTCAAAGCTAAGTGTTGTACCTTTATCTGTTATTATCTGTTTGCTGGATCCCAGGTGACCCTGACTCCCTCCGTATCTTGTGTAGGGAGCCGGTGGTCGTGTCCCCTCACTATTGTAGGGTGCTCAGGGCTTTATAGTCAAGGTTCGTGGATATGCAAACCTCCACCATTCGGATCTATGCATAGGCTGAGCAGCCAGGGAAAGTGCCAGGTCTTCTGCAGGGGTCTCCCTTGGTTCCTTAGTTTTTGGATCCAGCGAGTCGTTTATACATGTTGCTTTGCCTTGTTTCCTGTACACCGTCCGTGACATTATAAGCCGCCATAACCGTCTCAAGCATGGATCCGGTTTCACTTTTGGCTGAACGCTTCCAGGGTCTTTCATTGGAGGTAGCTGATCTCCGTAAGACTTTTTCTCAGCTTCAAGTGACCGGTTCAGCTTGCGTTCATGGAGTTTGTTCTGAGCCTAAGATCTCGCTCCCGGATACGTTCTCCGGGGGTAGTGAGAATTTTGTGCGTTTTAGAGAGGCTTGCAAACTCCATTTTCGCCTTCTTCCCCACTCCTCTGGTGATGAGGAACGGAGGGTGGGGATCATTATATCGCTGCTCAGAGGTAACGCTCAGTCCTGGGCCTTTTCGCTGCCGGAGGGGGCACGGCCTCTCCGTTCAGTGGATGAATTCTTTTTAGCCCTGGGTCAGATATATGATGATCCAGATCGTATTGCTCTGGCTGAGTCTAAACTACGTCTATTATGCCAGGGTAAACAATCCGCAGAAATATACTGCTCAGAATTTCGGAGATGGGCAGTTGATACTGGTTGGAATGATGCTGCGCTCCGAAGTCAATTTTGCCATGGTCTTTCAGAGGGATTGAAAGATGCATTTGCCTTTCATGAGAGGCCTATTTCTTTGGACTCTGCTATGTCTCAGGCCGTTCGTATTGACAGGACGTCTTAGAGAGAGAGGAGAGATGTCCCCTTCCTGTCATACTCAGTCCCAGGACAGTGCAGCGGTCCCGTTCTGTGCGCAGGGGTCTCAGTCGCCGTCAGCCCCTTCTGAGCAGGAGCCCATGCAGCTGGGGTTGATTGCTTCTGACAATAGAAGATTCAGCTCGCATGGGAGGGTTTGTTTTTGTTGTGGAGGTATAAATCATTTGGCAAATATTTGTCCCTCTAGGAGATTCAGGCAGTTTTCTGGGAGTAATAAAGAAACAAACAGGAAAAAATCTTTTAAAAATGTTCCGTCTGTTACTATTGGCAGGGTTGAGGCGGAAATTGAAGGTTTTCCATTTGCTTGTAGTTCCCGTTTTGTCCTGCCGGCTAGGGTGGCGCTAGAGAGCAAGAACATTTTTTGTGAGATTTTTGTGGATAGTGGAGCAGCGGTTAATCTCATTGATAATCAATTTGCGATAACTCATGGTTTCCAGGTGCGCACTTTGGGAAAGGATATTCCTGTTTTTGCTATCGATTCCGCTCCACTTTCTCAAAAATCATTAAAGGGCATAGTTCACAATATCCGTTTAATTGTGAGTGATGCTCATGTTGAGGATGTGTCATGTTTCGTCCTTAGCGGTTTACCCACCCCTCTGGTGTTGGGGCTGCCCTGGCTCACTAAGCATAACCCCACCATTGATTGGCAAGCGAGGCAAATAAATGGTTGGAGTGACTTTTGCAGAGAGAATTGCCTCATGACATCTGTTTCTGAGGTTGCTACTAAGACTGTACCATCTTTTCTCTCTGAATTTTCGGATGTCTTCTCTGAGAGTGGAGTTCAGGATTTGCCCCCGCACAGGGAGTACGATTGCCCTATTAATCTCATCCCAGACGCCAAGCTGCCTAAATCTCGTTTATACAATCTTTCCCAACCTGAGAGGATCGCTATGCGTGCTTATATCTCTGAGAGTCTGAGAAAAGGACACATACGACCCTCGAAGTCACCTGTTGCCGCTGGTTTTTTCTTTGTTAAGAAAAAAGATGGTTCTTTAAGACCTTGTCTGGATTTCAGGGAGCTGAACAATATCACAATTCGTGACCCTTATCCGCTTCCTCTGATCCCGGACCTGTTTAACCAGGTTGTTGGGGCTAAAGTCTTTTCCAAATTAGATTTAAGAGGGGCATACAACCTGGTCAGGGTCAGAGAAGGGGACGAATGGAAGACGGCCTTCAATACCCCTGAGGGCCATTTTGAAAATTTGGTTATGCCTTTTGGTTTGATGAATGCCCCAGCCGTTTTTCAGCATTTCGTGAACAGCATTTTTTATCATTTGATGGGAAAATTTGTATTGGTGTATTTGGATGACATTTTGATTTTTTCTCCCGATTTCAAAACTCATAAGGAACATTTACGTCAGGTCTTGCTCATCCTGCGGGAGAATAAATTATATGCGAAACTGGAAAAATGTGTGTTTGCGGTTCCAGAAATTCAATTTCTGGGGTTTCTTCTCTCCGCTTCTGGTTTTCGCATGGACCCCGAGAAGGTCCGCGCTGTGCTTGAGTGGGAGCTTCCTGAGAATCAAAAGGCGCTGATGCGTTTTTTGGGCTTTGCCAATTATTACAGGAAGTTCATTTTGAATTATTCTTCTATTGTTAAACCACTCACTGATATGACCAGAAAGGGGGTAGATTTTTCTTCTTGGTCAGTAGAGGCGCGTAAGGCTTTTTCTGATATCAAGGAGAGTTTTGCTTCCGCTCCCATCTTGGTGCAACCTGATGTTTCTTTACCCTTCATAGTTGAGGTTGATGCTTCTGAGGTGGGTGTGGGGGCGGTCTTGTCTCAGGGTTCCTCTCCTGCCAAATGGCGACCGTGTGCCTTTTTCTCAAGAAAACTCTCCTCCGCAGAGAGAAATTACGATGTGGGAGATAGGGAATTGTTGGCCATCAAGTTGGCTTTTGAGGAATGGCGCCATTGGCTAGAGGGAGCCAGACACCCTATTACCGTATTTACTGACCATAAAAATCTGGCCTACTTGGAGTCAGCCAAGCGTCTGAACCCGAGACAGGCCAGATGGTCGTTGTTCTTTTCTAGGTTTAATTTTGTTGTCACGTTCCGCCCTGGAGTTAAGAATGTGAAGGCAGATGCCCTGTCACGTTGTTTTCCGGGAGGCGGGAATTTTGAAAGACCCGGGTCCCATTTTGGCTGAAGGTGTGGTGGTCTCTGCTCTTTTTCCTGAATTGGAGGCAGAGGTGCAGGCAGCCCAGTCAGAGGCTCCTGATCTTTGTCCTCCTGGGAGGTTGTTTGTGCCTCTCGCTTTAAGACACAAGATTTTTAAAGAACACCACGATACGGTCCTTGCTGGGCACCCGGGGGTAAGAGCCACACTGGATCTCATCGCTCGGAGATTCTGGTGGCCTGCGCTTCGTAAGTCGGTTGAGGGTTTTGTGGCAGCCTGCGAGACTTGCGCTCGTGCCAAAGTCCCTCATTCACGGCCATCAGGTCCTCTCCTTCCCTTACCCATTCCTTCCCGTCCTTGGACACATCTGTCCATGGACTTCATAACGGACCTGCCTCGTTCCTCGGGGAAGACTGTGACTTCTGGTGGTGGTGGACCGTTTTAGCAAAATGGTGCATTTCATCCCTTTTCCTGGTTTGCCCAATGCTAAGACGCTGGCGCAGGCATTTATTGATCCCATTGTCAAATTGCACGGTATTCCCTCAGACATAGTCTCTGATAGGGGCATGCAGTTTGTTTCCAGATTCTGGAAGGCTTTCTGTTCTCGCTTGGGGGTTCGGTTGTCATTCTCTTCTGCTTTCCACCCGCAGTCGAATGGCCAGACAGAGCGCGTCAATCAGAATCTGGAGACATATCTGCGTTGTTTTGTGGCGGAGAATCAAGAGGATTGGTGTTCTTTTTTGTCCCTTGCTGAGTTTGCTTTAAATAACCGTCGTCAGGAGTCCTCTGATAAGTCACCATTTTTTGGTGCATATGGGTTTCATCCACAGTTTGGGACTTTCTCGGGAGAGGGGTCTTCTGGTTTACCTGATGAGGACAGATTCTCCTCGTCTTTGTCATCTATTTGGCAAAAGATTCAAGATAATCTAAAGAGCATGAGTGAGAGATATAAGCGTGTGGCTGATAAGAGACGTGTGCTTGGTCCGGACCTGAATGTTGGTGATCTGGTGTGGTTGTCTACCAAGAATATCAAATTGAAGGTTCCCTCCTGGAAGTTGGGTCCTAGGTTTATTGGGCCTTACAAAATCCTGTCTGTAATCAATCCTGTTGCATACCGTCTTGATCTTCCTCAGACTTGGAAGATCCATAATGTTTTTCATAAGTCCTTATTGAAACCTTATGTTCAACCCATTGTACCCTCGCCTTTGCCTCCTCCTCCGATTATGGTTGATGGGAATCTTGAATTTCAGGTCTCTAGGATTGTGGATTCTCGTCTTGTCCGCGGTTCCCTTCAGTACCTTGTTCAGTGGGAGGGGTATGGTCCTGAGGAGAGAATGTGGGTCCCAGTGACGGACATTAAGGCCTCTCGTCTCATCAGGGCTTTCCATAGGTCCCATCCTGAGAAGGTGGGTTCTGAGTGTCCGGAGTCCACTCGTAGAGGGAGGGGTACTGTCACAACCAGACAGCTGAGAAGCTCTGACAGAGGCCTTTCAGAACCTCCTCCTTGAGTTTCTGTGTTGTGGTATTCAGCTCCTCCTCTCGTCAGCCTCTCTCAGCTGTCATGTGTTGGACTAATTGCTTAGCTTTAAATTCTTCCCCAGAATGCTTTTCTGGGCGGCTTATACTACTTCCTGGAGTGTGTGTTGATGCTGACTCTGTCCTCCTCTTTGCGTCAAAGCTAAGTGTTGTACCTTTATCTGTTATTATCTGTTTGCTGGATCCCAGGTGACCCTGACTCCCTCCGTATCTTGTGTAGGGAGCCGGTGGTCATGTCCCCTCACTATTGTAGGGTGCTCAGGGCTTTATAGTCAAGGTTCGTGGATATGCAAACCTCCACCATTTGGATCTTTGCATAGGCTGAGCAGCCAGGGAAAGTGCCAGGTCTTCTGCAGGGGTCTCCCTTGGTTCCTTCGTTTTTGGATCCAGCGAGTCGTTTATACATGTTGCTTTGCCTTGTTTCCTGTACACCGTCCGTGACAGTCCCATATGAAGAAAAATGTGGACAAGAAAAGAAGGAAACCACCTCAGTTTTCGTCTGGGAGGAAGGTATGGCTTTTGCAATGAGCAGGATATGGGGTATACACACTGATGCCAAATTATGCAATGACTGGGTCAGGTGTAGATGGTAGTCTATGTTTTGTAGTTGTTCGTGACGCCAATTACAGCATGCGCAGGGTATGATCACAGGGCCCTTCCAAGATGTTATAACTCACGCCCCAGGTTAGGAATGCCAGAGTGGTGTGTTTGCCTATAATGTCTCTGTATGGCAATGATAATTGTGTCAACAGTGTCTCCTACCTGGGTACGGCTGGACTCCTGGATCCTGGCTCACTTGCAATAAATTGAGTGTAGTGTTAGTAGGAGTAATAGAGGAATTTTGCAGCAAAAACTGATGTTCAGACCTTTAGGTGAAGTTCAAACTTGTCTTTACTGAAGATAACTTATATCCAAGAAAAATACAGCTTTGGTCTCTGGTCCCAGCAGGCTTTGGCAATGGTTGGCAGGAATGAATCTTCTGTTCTATCAATCTGGAGTTTGCAGGAAAGGACGTCTGCTTAGTAGCTCAAACTGTGCCAGGAATTTGGCTTCTGCACTTCTTTATATCTTCTGCTTTATGGGGACTGACTAGCTAAGGAGGAATATGGCTTCTCCTAGGTCTCTGGACTTTACTCACAGATAGGCTCACAGGGATTGCTTTCGTCCTGGAACTCTGGAGGTTGTCTGCTGTTTCTGTCATCCAGCTGAGGCTGCATGGCTTAGTCTGTGGATTTGATCAATGTCTCAGCCGAGACAAAATCCTGGCTTTCTTCCCTATGCAGGGGGACTCCTGAACTCTATCACACAGCCTTCCCCAACAGAGGTGGCTGGCACACTGACCTAACTTCCTTCTCCACCCAAGTGCAGGATGTGGGAACAGTCCACACCTCCACAAAGCGGGAGCTAAGCTGGAATGAACCATTCCAGCCTAGATATACTAAAACTGAAACTAATTCCTTACCAATCCATTGCTGTTACCTGCTGGTGAACATGTAAAATTACAACAATAATTGTATTTAACATGGTCTATATGACAAGGTAAAGGCTCTTAGGAGATAGTAGCGGGGTAGAGGAGTGTAGTAACACAACTCTGGGGTGTTACATTTTCCTCTAAGAACATCCAGTTAAGAGTCCCCAGTTTTAAGTTTGCTTCTAGATTCTTCGGACCCTTTGAAGTGTTGAAGAGGATCAACGAGGAAGTTACATCTGCCTCCCTCTCTGCGAATTCCCAATGCCTTCCACGTTTCCTTATTGAAACCAGTAGTCCTTAACCGCTTTTCTATGATTCATTCTACTCCCACTCCGGCATCTGAGAATGCTGACGAAGTCTTTGAAGTCAAGGACATTCTAGACATCAAGAAGCGGGAGTAAGAAGATCTATTTTCTGGTGGACTGGAAAGGTTTTGGTCCTGAGGAAAGATCCTGGGAACCTCAGGAGAACATTTATGCTCCGGATCTAATTAAAAGCTTTATGTCTCGGTGCAGACTCAAGAAGAGGGGGCGTAAGGTGGAGGGTACTGTAACAGCGACCTCTGTACGGCGCTGTTCCCCCACTCATCAGCCTGGTCCCGGACGCCGTGCTCATCTGTGATCTCTACTTCCAGCCTCTGTTGCAGCTCTGGACTCTGCCTGTGCGGTTGGTATTACCTATGTGGATTCCGCTCCATAACTTCCATTTAACCTGGACACTGCTTGTACTCGGCTGCTGATGTGGCAGTACGCATCACTCCCTGGGCGGGGCTGAGTCATGTCATGTGATCTCGTTAACCTACCCTGGCTCTCCTGCATGTATTTAAGTGGCTCAGCCCTTTACTCAGGGCCTCAGAGTCAAGGTCCTGATCTTGTGGTAAAGAGCTTGCTTACCACTCGTGTTCCTGACTTCGTACTTGGTTCCTGGACTTCGTTTATCGCCTGATCCCTGCCTGCTTGCATCGCCTCTCCTGTTGCCGACCCAGATTGTCTGACCTTGTTCCTGTGCCGCCTGCCCTGACCCATTGCTTTTTCTGACTACGTCTCTGCCTCTTCCTCCGGTTCCTGTCTTGTTGCTCCTGGTAACGACCCTGCCTGTCTGACCACGTCTGTACTGTCTGTACCTTTGCAGGTACCTCCTGGTCTGCCTGAACGAGCTGCCACTGACTGGCTTACGCTCTGGAGTAGCCCCTAGCAATTACTGATGGTCAAATCTATCCTCACATCTGAGAAGCTAGTGAAATCAGGGTAGTTACTTAGTTACTTAGTTACCCCCCCCCCCCCCCCCCCAGAGTATTGCTAGTCAGTGGCCCAGTGGGTTCACATCCGCTGATCCGTGACACTACTACTACCACTCCTACTACTATAAACTACCACTAATACTGCCACTACAACTACTACAACTACCACTACTACTACCACTCCTACTACTATAAACTACCACTAATACTGCCACTACAACTACTACAACTACCACTACTACTACACCCATCTGCCTTATTCACACTGCACTGCTGCTGCTCCCAATTAACATAAAGAATTCTTCTAGACTCCGTCATAGCCAGCCACTTCTTCTTCTGAGCATTAACCCTCTGTGGTGTGATATTAAACACGCGGTATGTTACCGCCACCATACATGTGTTCCCCACAGCTATGTGTGTCATTGTCACTCATCATTTACTATTGCTGTCATTGTGTTCAAGAGCAAAAATTTATAAAAACACGAACTGGGTTACTTGCACGATGGAAGAGGACCATTATCCGCATAGTGCGCACAGCTCCACAGGACTTGGAGTCCAGCTTGCCCGCACTGATACGTGTCAGGTCTGCTTAGAAAGAGAGAAATCTTTCCTGCCTATATAGGCAAACGAGATTCAGGCACCTGGGAAAGCTGGGTAGTACTGTCTGCTGCACACATACAGGGAGGGTTTCGTAAGAAGCTACTCTGTCCATTGAAGTGTATTGCAGTTAATCCCCCCCATTGACCTTCCTGTGGGACCTCGAGGTCAGGTAAGTGCACATTGACCGATAACAGTCGGTCTCCTACCGAAGATGGGGAGGATGGAGGGACTTATCTGAAATCTACTAAAACTGCTTTCTGTAGCAGAATGAAAATGGTCAACCAGAAAGACATAAAAAAACAACTTTCCTCAGCAGGTTATGCTGCTTTACTGAGTCTCCCCTGCCTGGAGATATCATCAAGCACAGCATGGTGGCTCTGTACCAGTGCAGAGACCCCTCCAGCCCCATCAGGTGTAACCCTCCAGGGGACAGCCGGGGGAGCAGCCCACTATACTTATATCATGTATGTGGAGATCTGGAGGCTCAGACCTGTCCTGGGCTCAGTGAATGTGACCGAGTCTATTTCTATGGCGAGGACCTTAATCATCACCTGACACCTGACACCTGAGGAATGCGTCCCTCCTTGTCTGACACAGCAAAGTCTCCAGAGTCACAAGACTCAGATAAAAATAGCGCTACTCGTGACCGCTCTCACCCTCCATGACAACCTCATAGATAAGACCAGGCAACCACCACTATACCATCTCAGTGTGGAGGTCAGTGGTGTACACATAGTACTGACAGCTCTCACCCTCCATGACAACCTCATAGATAAGACCAGGCAACCACCACTATACCATCTCAGTGTGGAGGTCAGTGGTGTACACATAGTACTGACAGCTCTCACCCTCCATGACAACCTCATAGATAAGACCAGGCAACCACCACTATACCATCTCAGCGTGGACGTCAGTGGTGTACACATAGTACTGACCGCTCTCACCCTCCATGACAACCTCATAGATAAGACCAGGCATCCACCACTATACCATCTCAGTGTGGAGGTCAGTGGTGTACACATAGTACTGACAGCTCTCACCCTCCATGACAACCTCATAGATAAGACCAGGCAACCACCACTATACCATCTCAGCGTGGAGGTCAGTGGTGTACACATAGTACTGACAGCTCTCACCCTCCATGACAACCTCATAGATAAGACCAGGAGACCACCATTATACCATCTCAGTGTGGAGGTCAGTGGTGTAAACATAGTACTGACCGCTCTCACCCTCCACGACAACCTCATAGATAAGACCAGGCAACCACCACTATACCATCTCAGCGTGGAGGTCAGTGGTGTACACATAGTACTGACAGCTCTCACCCTCCATGACAACCTCATAGATAAGACCAGGCAACAAACCACTATACCATCTCAGCGTGGAGGTCAGTGGTGTACACATAATACTGACAGCTCTCACCCTCCATGACAACCTCATAGATAAGACCAGGAGACCACCATTATACCATCTCAGTGTGGAGGTCAGTGGTGTAAACATAGTACTGACCGCTCTCACCCTCCACGACAACCTCATAGATAAGACCAGGCAACCACCACTATACCATCTCAGTGTGGAGGTCAGTGGTGTACACATAGTACTGACAGCTCTCACCCTCCACGACAACCTCATAGATAAGACCAGGCAACCACCACTATACCATCTCAGTGTGGAGGTCAGTGGTGTACACATAGTACTGACCGGTCTCACCCTCCATGACAACCTCATAGATAAGACCAGGCAACCACCACTATACCATCTCAGTGTGGAGGTCAGTGGTGTACACATAGTACTGACAGCTCTCACCCTCCATGACAACCTCATAGATAAGACCAGGCAACCACCACTATACCATCTCAGTGTGGAGGTCAGTGGTGTACACATAGAACTGACCGCTCTCACCCTCCATGACAACCTCATAGATAAGACCAGGCATCCACCACTATACCATCTCAGTGTGGAGGTCAGTGGTGTACACATAGTACTGACAGCTCTCACCCTCCATGACAACCTCATAGATAAGACCAGGCAACCACCACTATACCATCTCAGTGTGGAGGTCAGTGGTGTACACATAGTACTGACAGCTCTCACCCTCCATGACAACCTCATAGATAAGACCAGGAGACCACCATTATACCATCTCAGTGTGAAGGTCAGTGGTGTACACATAGAACTGACCGCTCTCACCCTCCATGACAACCTCATAGATAAGACCAGGCATCCACCACTGTACCATCTCAGTGTGGAGGTCAGTGGTGTACACATAGAACTGACCGCTCTCACCCTCCATGACAACCTCATAGATAAGACCAGGCATCCACCATTATACCATCTCAGTGTGGAGGTCAGTGGTGTACACATAGAACTGACCGCTCTCACCCTCCATGACAACCTCATAGATAAGACCAGGCAGTGGAGGTCAGTGATGTACACATAGAACTGACCGCTCTCACCCTCCATGACAACCTCATAGATAAGACCAGGCATCCACCACTATACCATCTCAGTGTGGAGGTCAGTGGTGTACACATAGAACTGACCGCTCTCACCCTCCATGACAACCTCATAGATAAGACCAGGCATCCACCATTATACCATCTCAGTGTGGAGGTCAGTGGTGTACACATAGAACTGACCGCTCTCACCCTCCATGACAACCTCATAGATAAGACCAGGCAACCACCACTATACCATCTCAGTGTGGAGGTCAGTGGTGTACACATAGTACTGACAGCTCTCACCCTCCATGACAACCTCATAGATAAGACCAGGCAGTGGAGGTCAGTGATGTACACATAGAACTGACCGCTCTCACCCTCCATGACAACCTCATAGATAAGACCAGGCATCCACCATTATACCATCTCAGTGTGGAGGTCAGTGGTGTACACATAGAACTGACCGCTCTCACCCTCCATGACAACCTCATAGATAAGACCAGGCAACCACCACTATACCATCTCAGCGTGGAGGTCAGTGGTGTACACATAGTACTGACAGCTCTCACCCTCCATGACAACCTCATAGATAAGACCAGGAGACCACCATTATACCATCTCAGTGTGGAGGTCAGTGGTGTAAACATAGTACTGACCGCTCTCACCCTCCACGACAACCTCATAGATAAGACCAGGCAACCACCACTATACCATCTCAGTGTGGAGGTCAGTGGTGTACACATAGTACTGACAGCTCTCACCCTCCATGACAACCTCATAGATAAGACTAGGCAACCACCACTATACCATCTCAGCGTGGAGGTCAGTGGTGTACACATAGTACTGACAGCTCTCACCCTCCATGACAACCTCATAGATAAGACCAGGAGACCACCATTATACCATCTCAGTGTGGAGGTCAGTGGTGTAAACATAGTACTGACCGCTCTCACCCTCCACGACAACCTCATAGATAAGACCAGGCAACCACCACTATACCATCTCAGTGTGGAGGTCAGTGGTGTACACATAGTACTGACAGCTCTCACCCTCCATGACAACCTCATAGATAAGACCAGGCAACCACCACTATACCATCTCAGCGTGGAGGTCAGTGGTGTACACATAGTACTGACAGCTCTCACCCTCCATGACAACCTCATAGATAAGACCAGGAGACCACCATTATACCATCTCAGTGTGGAGGTCAGTGGTGTAAACATAGTACTGACCGCTCTCACCCTTCACGACAACCTCATAGATAAGACCAGGCAACCACCACTATACCATCTCAGTGTGGAGGTCAGTGGTGTACACATAGTACTGACAGCTCTCACCCTCCACGACAACCTCATAGATAAGACCAGGCAACCACCACTATACCATCTCAGTGTGGAGGTCAGTGGTGTACACATAGAACTGACCGCTCTCACCCTCCATGACAACCTCATAGATAAGACCAGGCATCCACCACTATACCATCTCAGTGTGGAGGTCAGTGGTGTACACATAGTACTGACCGCTCTCACCCTCCATGACAATCTCATAGATAAGACCAGGCAACCACCACTATACCATCTCAGTGTGGAGGTCAGTGGTGTACACATAGTACTGACCGCTCTCACCCTCCACGACAACCTCATAGATAAGACCAGGAGACCACCATTATACCATCTCAGTGTGGAGGTCAGTGGTGTACACATAGTACTGACCGCTCTCACCCTCCATGACAACCTCATAGATAAGACCAGGCAACCACCACTATACCATCTCAGTGTGGAGGTCAGTGGTGTACACATAGTACTGACAGCTCTCACCCTCCATGACAACCTCATAGATAAGACCAGGAGACCACCATTATACCATCTCAGTGTGGAGGTCAGTGGTGTACGCATAGTACTGACAGCTCTCACCCTCCATGACAATCTCATAGATAAGACCAGGCAACCACCACTGTGGCGAAACCAACCTCGCCACGGTGTTTTGGAGGGGGCTGTTTGCCAGCCTCCTGCCCTGGGATTATGGTCCCTTAAGTTATTGGGTCTTAAGGCACTTGGGACGGAGCCCTCTGTCCCTGGATTGCATCCTTTGCCTTACTTGCTTGGATGAAGCACATGGTGAGAACAATAGATAGCGGCCATTTTAGCTCACAGACACTGTTCTGACTTTCCCACACGGTGCTATCTTGCCTGTATTTGGTGCACAGAGACATCATTCAGTAGTTTGAAACTATCAAACAGGGGACACATTTATTAGTGACTATTTTCTGTATAACTTGTATATTTTCAGTGTAACTGTATCTTCCAAACTACTGAATGGATGTGGGTGAATTTTGGACATGTGGTTCACCCAGATCCCCCGGTTCCGAGGATATATTGGTTATGGGGTTATTGCATGTTTTGGGGTTCCTGTGATATGTTTTATAAAACTGTATTTCTCTGCCTTTGATAATTATATTTGCCATTGTGTTCAATAATCATCACCGGCAGAGGGGAGGATTTTGTGTGGGTGTGTTTCTATTGTCCCATTGTGTGTTTAAATGGTGATGTCTGTCCTGTTGTCTCCACATGTGTATTGGCGACTTCCCTTTGTCCTGAGAGATAATTTGATTGCCCTTGGTTGTCTCCGGGACAGAGAGGAGGAAACCATGATGCATTGTGGGGATGTGTTGTATCTGTCCTGTATTTGCAACAACTGTAATAAAAACCAGGCTGGGTGTGCCAGCACGTCAGACCTCTGCTTGACCCTCAACACGGAGCCTTGTCTCGTTATTGGGGGGATTCCCTGTATGCTGTTAGAGACTGATTGCCAGGAGTGTAAGCTGATTGTATGCCTTTCCTGTTCGTCTGCTGGCAGCTATTCGCGAGGTTCCAGTTTGGAGTGCTATTTTGTATCCAGTTCGGGAGTTTGGTGTTCTGCAGCAGCTGTGCCTGTCTCTCCGAAAGGGGCATATCGCCTAAACGGATTTTAACCCCTTGTCTGCTGAAACGGTCCGTTACAACCACTATACCATCTCAGTGTGGAGGTCAGTGGTGTACACACAGTACTGACAGCTCTCACCCTCCATGACAACCTCATAGATAAGACCAGGCAACCACCACTATACCATCTCAGTGTGGAGGTCAGAAAGGCACCATTTTTCTTGACCACTTTAACACCTGGCTCCTACACTTTCTGCCGACATCCACACTATCATCATGGGTGACTTCAACATAGAAACATAGAAACCTAGAATGTGTCGGCAGATGAGACCCATTTGGCCCATCTAGTCTGCCCCATACACTGAATACTATGGATAGCCCCGGCCCTATCTTATATGAAGGATAGCCTTATGCCTATCCCATGCATGCTTAACCTCCTCCACTGTATCTGCAGCTACCACTTCTGCAGGAAGGCTATTCCATGCATCCACTACTCTCTCAGTAAAGTAATACTTCCTGATATTACTGTTAACCCTTTGCCCCTCTAATGTAACACAATGTCCTCTTGTAGCAGTTTTTCTTCTTGTAAATCTTCTCTCC
This sequence comes from Bufo gargarizans, assembly GCF_014858855.1. NCBI lineage: Eukaryota > Metazoa > Chordata > Amphibia > Anura > Bufonidae > Bufo > Bufo gargarizans. The sequence continues at coordinate 3,696,040 of NC_058082.1, forward strand.
TCTTTTACCTTGTTGATTCCCTTTATGTATTTAGCAGTTTCTCTCATCTCCCCTCTGTCTCGTCTTTCTTCCAAGTTAACTCGGAAAATGCACCGTTGTTCATCCGCGTCTGTGATCCGTGTTTCCTGTCCGTCAAAAAAATATGACCTGTCCTATTTTTTTGACGGACAACAGTTCACGGACCCATTTAAGTCAATGGGTCCGTGAAAAAACACGGATGCACAAAAGATTGGCATCCGTGTCCATGATCCGTGGCCGTAGGTTACTTTCACACAGACAGATCCGAAGATCCGTCTGCATAATAGCTTTTTCAGAGCTGAGTTTTGACTTCGCGAAAACTCAGATCCGACAGTATATTCTAACACAGAGGCGTTCCCATGGTGATGGGGGACACTTCTAGTTAGAATATAATACGAACTGTGTACATGACTGCCCCCTGCTGCCTGGCAGCACCCGATCTCTTACAGGGGGCTGTGATCCGCACAATTACCCCTCAGGTGCCGCACATGAAGGGGTTAATTATGCGTATCATAGCCCCCATATCATAGCCCCCTGAAAGAGATCGGGTGCTGCCAGGCAGCAGGGGGCAGACCCCCCTCCCTCCCCAGTTTCAATTTCATTGGTGGCCAGTGCGGGCCCCCCCCCCCGATCATTGGTGGCAGCGGAGGGTTCCGATCGGAGTCCCAGTTTAATCGCTAGGGCTCCGATCGGTAACCATGGAAACCAGGATGCTACTGCAGTCCTAGTTGCCATGGTTACTTAGCAATATTAGAAGCATCATACTTACCTGCTGCGCTGTCTGTGACCGGCCGGGAGCTCCTCCTACTGGTAAGTGACAGATCATTAAGCAATGCGCCGCACAGACCTGTCACTTACCAGTAGGAGGAGCCCCCGGCCGGTCACAGACATCGCAGGTAAGTATGATGCTTCTAATATTGCTAAGTAACCATGGCAACCAGGACTGCAGTAGCGTCCTGGCTGCCATGGTTACCGATCGGAGCGATTAAACTGGGACTCCGATCGGAACTCTCCGCTGCCACTAATGATTGGGGGGGGGGAGAGGGGAGGCCGCACACTGTGCCACCAATGATATAAATACAATAGAGGGAGGGAGGGAGGGGGGGGGCACTGGCCACCAATGATATTCAAACTGGGAAAGGAGGGGGGTCTGACCCCTGCTGCCTGTAAGCCCCTGATCTATTACAGGGGGCTATGATACACTCAATTAACCCCATAGGTGCGGCACCTGAGGGGTTAATTGTGCGAATCACAGCCCCCTGTAAGAGATCAGGTGCTGCCAGGCAGCAGGGGGCAGTCATGTACACAGTATTTCAGTATATTCTAACCTGAAGCGTCCCCATCACCATGGGAACGCCTCTGTGTTAGAATATACTGTCGGATCTGAGTTTTCACAATGTAACTCAAATCCGATGGTATATTCTAACATAGAGGCGTTACCATGGTGATGGGGACGCTTCAAGTTAAAATATACCATCGGATTGGAGAAAACTCTGATCTGATGGTATAAAAGGGACTCCTGACTTTACATTGAAAGTCAATGGGGGACGGATCCGTTTGCAATTGCACCATATTGTGTCAACGTCAAACGGATCTGTCCCCATTGACTTGCATTGTAAGTCAGGACAGATCCGTTTGGCTCCGCACGGCCAGGCGGACACCAAACAACTTTTTCCTTCATGTCCGTGGATCCTCCAAAAATCAAGGAAGACCCACGGAAGAAAAAACGGTCACGGATCACGGACCTACGGACCCCGTTTTTGCGGACCTTAAAAAAAAACGGTCGTGTGCATGAGGCCTAAGGATCACTTCACCGCATACAAGCAATCCCTCCTCATATTCAAATCCTCACTCGCTGATGCAAAACAGGCGACTTCTCATCTCTCATATCTTCCCTGTCCCAAAGCTCTAAACAACTTTTTAACACTTTTAACTCCCTTCTCCATCCCCCAGCGCCCCCACCCTCTCCTCTCATCTCAGCTGAGGACTTTGCCACATACTTCAAACACAAGACAGTCAACATCAGAGATAGCCTCAGTGCACAGTCCCTACAGACCCTCTACACAACTGCTCGGTCCTCTTCTCCCAAAACCTGCTTCTCCACCATTACAGAAGAAAAACTCTCCACTCTACTCTCCAGATCACATCTCACCACCTGTGCACTTGACCCAATCCCATCCCACCTCATCCCTAACCTCACCACAGTGTTTATCCCAGCCCTAACTCATCTCTTCAACCTATCACTAACCTTTGGTGTCTTCCCCTCTGCTTTTAAACATGCTACCATCACACCCATCCTCAAAAAGCCTTCACTTGATCCATCTTCTTTGCCCAGTTATCGCCCCATATCACTTATTCCATACGCCTCAAAGCTACTTAAACAACATGCGCATTCAAAACTGTCCTCCCACCTCTCCTCCTGCTCCCTCTTAGACCGCCTACAATCTGGCTTCAGACCCCACCACTCAACTGAGACTGCCCTCACCAAAGTCACCAATGACCTACTAACAGCCAAAATCAAAAAACATTACTATGTCCTTCTCCTCCTGGACCTGTTCTCTGCCTTCTCCATTACTCTGTCCTCCTTCTCCTTGACCTGTCCTCTGCCTTTGACACTGTCGACCACTCCCTTCTGTTACAAACTCATCTCTTGGCATCACTGACCTGGCCCTCTCCTGGATCACATTATACCTCACAGACCGGAAGTTTAGCGTCTCCCACTCTCGCACCACCTCCTCGTCTCATTCCCTCTCTGTTGGTGTCCCACAAGGCTCTGTCCTAGGACCCCTGCTCTTCTCTATCTACACTTTTGGCCTGGGACAACTCATAGAGTCCCATGGCTTTCAGTATCACTCTTATGCTGACGACACACAAATCTACCTATCTGGTCCAGACATCACCACCGTACTAACCAGAATCCCACATTTTCTATATTCTGTAACATCCTTCTTCTCCTTTCACTTTCTAAAACTTAACATGGATAAAACAGAATTCATAATCTTTACCCCATCTTGGCTCAACCCCCCCAACAGACCTATCTATCGCAATCAATGGCTGCACACTCTCCCCGTCAACCAGGTCCGCTGCCTTGGAGTGACCTTGGATTCTGCCCTTTCCTTCCGACCGCACATCCAAGCCCTTTCCACCACCTGCCGCCTCCAACTCAAAAACATCTCCCGCATCCTTGCTTTCCTCAACTTTGAGTCTGTGAAAATGCTTGTACATGCTCTCATCATCTCCCGCCTAGACTACTGCAACACTCTCTTCTGTGGCCTCCCATCTAGCACTCTTGCACCCCTCCAATCTATCCTCAACTCTGCTGCCCGACTAATCCACCTCTCACCCTGTTACTCCTCTGCCTCTCCCCTCTGCCAATCCCTTCACTGGTTCCCCATTGCCCAGCGAATTCAGTTCAAAGTACTAACAAATACATACAAGGCCGTCCACAACCTGTCCCCTCCCTACATCTCTGAGCTACTTTCCTGATACATCCTCACACGCAATCTCCGATCCTCACAAGACCTTCTTCTCTCCTCTCCTCTCACATAGTACTGACCGCTCTCACCCTCCATGACAACCTCATAGATAAGACCAGGCAGTGGAGGTCAGTGGTGTACACATAGAACTGACCGCTCTCACCCTCCATGACAACCTCATAGATAAGACCAGGTGACCACCATTATACCATCTCAGTGTGGAGGTCAGTGGTGTACACATAGAACTGACCGCTCTCACCCTCCATGACAACCTCATAGATAAGACCAGGCAACCACCACTATACCATCTCAGTGTGGAGGTCAGTGGTGTACACATAGAACTGACCGCTCTCACCCTCCATGACAACCTCATAGATAAGACCAGGCATCCACCACTATACCATCTCAGTGTGGAGGTCAGTGGTGTACACATAGAACTGACCGCTCTTACCCTCCATGACAACCTCATAGATAAGACCAGGCATCCACCACTGTACCATCTCAGTGTGGAGGTCAGTGGTGTACACATAGTACTGACCGCTCTCACCCTCCATGACAACCTCATAGATAAGACCAGGCATCCACCACTATACCATCTCAGTGTGGAGGTCAGTTCTGTACACATAGTACTGACCACTCTCACCCTCCATGACAACCTCATAGATAAGACCAGGCATCCACCACTATACCATCTCAGCGTGGACGTCAGTGGTGTACACATAGTACTGACCGCTCTCACCCTCCATGACAACCTCATAGATAAGACCAGGCAACCACCACTATACCATCTCAGCGTGGACGTCAGTGGTGTACACATAGAACTGACCGCTCTCACCCTCCATGACAACCTCATAGATAAGACCAGGCAACCACCACTATACCATCTCAGCGTGGAGGTCAGTGGTGTACACATAGAACTGACCGCTCTCACCCTCCATGACAACCTCATAGATAAGACCAGGCAACCACCACTATACCATCTCAGTGTGGAGGTCAGTGGTGTACACATAGTACTGACCGCTCTCACCCTCCATGACAACCTCATAGATAAGACCAGGCATCCACCACTATACCATCTCAGTGTGGAGGTCAGTGGTGTACACATAGTACTGACCGCTCTCACCCTCCATGACAACCTCATAGATAAGACCAGGCATCCACCACTATACCATCTCAGTGTGGAGGTCAGTGGTGTACACATAGAACTGACCGCTCTCACCCTCCATGACAACCTCATAGATAAGACCAGGCAACCACCACTATACCATCTCAGTGTGGAGGTCAGTGGTGTACACATAGTACTGACCGCTCTCACCCTCCATGACAACCTCATAGATAAGACCAGGCATCCACCACTATACCATCTCAGTGTGGAGGTCAGTGGTGTACACATAGTACTGACCGCTCTCACCCTCCATGACAATCTCATAGATAAGACCAGGAGACCACCATTATACCATCTTAGTGTGGAGGTCAGTGGTGTACACATAGAACTGACCGCTCTCACCCTCCATGACAACCTCATAGATAAGACCAGGAGACCACCATTATACCATCTCAGCGTGGACGTCAGTGGTGTACACATAGAACTGACCGCTCTCACCCTCCATGACAACCTCATAGATAAGACCAGGAGACCACCATTATACCATCTTAGTGTGGAGGTCAGTGGTGTACACATAGAACTGACCGCTCTCACCCTCCATGACAACCTCATAGATAAGACCAGGCAACCACCACTATACCATCTCAGTGTGGAGGTCAGTGGTGTACACATAGTACTGACCGCTCTCACCCTCCATGACAACCTCATAGATAAGACCAGGCATCCACCACTATACCATCTCAGTGTGGAGGTCAGTGGTGTACACATAGAACTGACCGCTCTCACCCTCCATGACAACCTCATAGATAAGACCAGGAGACCGCAATTATACCATCTCAGTGTGGAGGTCAGTGGTGTACACATAGAACTGACCGCTCTCACCCTCCATGACAACCTCATAGATAAGACCAGGAGACCACCATTATACCATCTTAGTGTGGAGGTCAGTGGTGTACACATAGTACTGACCGCTCTCACCCTCCATGACAACCTCATAGATAAGACCAGGAGACCACCATTATACCATCTTAGTGTGGAGGTCAGTGGTGTACACATAGTACTGACAGCTCTCACCCTCCATGACAACCTCATAGATAAGACCAGGAGACCACCATTATACCATCTCAGTGTGGAGGTCAGTGGTGTACACATAGTACTGACCGCTCTCACCCTCCATGACAACCTCATAGATAAGACCAGGCAACCACCATTATACCATCTCAGTGTGGAGGTCAGTGGTGTACACATAGTACTGACAGCTCTCACCCTCCACTACAATCTCATAGATAAGACCAGGAGACCACCATTATACCATCTCAGTGTGTAGGTCAGTGGTGTACACATAGTACTGACCGCTCTCACCCTCCATGACAACCTCATAGATAAGACCAGGCATCCACCACTATACCATCTCAGTGTGGAGGTCAGTGGTGTACACATAGTACTGACCGCTCTCACCCTCCATGACAACCTCATAGATAAGACCAGGAGACCACCACTATACCATCTCAGCGTGGACGTCAGTGGTGTACACATAGTACTGACCGCTCTCACCCTCCATGACAACCTCATAGATAAGACCAGGCATCCACCACTATACCATCTCAGTGTGGAGGTCAGTTCTGTACACATAGTACTGACCGCTCTCACCCTCCATGACAACCTCATAGATAAGACCAGGAGACCACCATTATACCATCTCAGTGTGGATGTCAGTGGTGTACACATAGTACTGACCGCTCTCACCCTCCATGACAACCTCATAGATAAGACCAGGAGACCACCACTATACCATCTCAGCGTGGACGTCAGTGGTGTACACATAGTACTGACCGCTCTCACCCTCCATGACAACCTCATAGATAAGACCAGGCATCCACCACTATACCATCTCAGTGTGGAGGTCAGTTCTGTACACATAGTACTGACCGCTCTCACCCTCCATGACAACCTCATAGATAAGACCAGGAGACCACCACTATACCATCTCAGTGTGGAGGTCAGTGGTGTACACATAGTACTGACCGCTCTCACCCTCCATGACAACCTCATAGATAAGACCAGGCAACCACCACTATACCATCTCAGTGTGGAGGTCAGTGGTGTACACATAGTACTGACCGCTCTCACCCTCCATGACAACCTCATAGATAAGACCAGGCATCCACCACTATACCATCTCAGTGTGGAGGTCAGTGGTGTACACATAGTACTGACCGCTCTCACCCTCCATGACAACCTCATAGATAAGACCAGGCATCCACCACTATACCATCTCAGTGTGGAGGTCAGTGGTGTACACATAGAACTGACCGCTCTCACCCTCCATGACAACCTCATAGATAAGACCAGGCATCCACCACTATACCATCTCAGTGTGGAGGTCAGTGGTGTACACATAGTACTGACCGCTCTCACCCTCCATGACAACCTCATAGATAAGACCAGGAGACCACCACTGTTGCGGAGCTTGAAGATATACCCTCAATATCGTCACTTAAATCCCCTTGTAGCTGAAGAAACAGGTCAATATTCAAGAGACAATTTCCCCAGTGACTGGACGACACACAGTTTGGGAGTCACTGACGTTACTAGGCATGTGCACCTGCTTTCAAACCTCCAACAGCCTCATTTACATACAATACATAGATTACTATGGTACAAGGAGAGGTGGGGTCAGACAATAGCAAGGGCTGATGGGAGGTTGAGGGGGGAGGGGAAGAGGTACAGACAAGAAAGACATTCGATAAGTGGCGATGTTTGCCACAATGCTCCCCCAGAACCAAGCCGGCATACACAGTCTGATCCCAACGGATCGGCTTGGGGATGTCCGGAGGAGCGCTCACAGATCACTTTTCAAGTTCAGTTTGTCTGGATAACCCGTCGGCGTTGCCATTTTGCTTCCCAGGGCGGTAGTGGATGGTAAAGTCAAAAGGCTGCAGCGCCAAACTCCAGCGCAGCAGCCGGGCATTGTCTCCTGACACCCTGTTCAGCCACACCAGCGGGTTGTGATCTGTGAATAAGGAAAAGGGTTGTCCATACAAATAGGGCTGCAGCTTTTTAAGGGCCCACACCACGGCCAGGCATTCTATGGCGGCGTAGCTTACTTCCCGGGGTAAAAGTTTTCTGCTTAAGTAAGCCACTGGATGCTCGCCGCCATCTTCTCCGACTTGGCTCAGTACTGCCCCCAATCCAAACATAGAAGCGTCTGTGTGGACGAGAAAGCGTTTAGTTGGATCAGGGGAGGCAAGTACAGGTGCATTCACAAGAGCCGTTTTTAGTTGCTGGAATGCCTGCTCACACTCTGGGGTCCAGACTACTATCTTAGGAAGATTCTTGCGGGTCAAATCGGTGAGGGGTTTGGCCAGGGTACTGTAGTTGGGTACAAATTTACGGTAGTATCCTGCGGTACCTAGGAATGCCAGTACTTGAGTTTTGGTCCGAGGGGTTGGCCATTTGGCTACAGCCTCTACCTTAGCCGGTTCGGGTTTTTGTTGGCCGCTCCCTACCCGGTGTCCTAGGTATTGGACTTCTGCCATCCCTATATGGCACTTACTGGGTTTCAGAGTTAATCCTGCCTCCCTAATACGGTCTAGTACGGCTCCTATGTGGGTCAGGTGTTCAGTCCAGGAGCGGCTGAAGATCGCTATATCATCTAGATAGGCGCAAGCGTACTCCTGGAACCCATCCAATAGCCGATCCACAATCCTCTGAAAAGTAGCCGGAGCGTTTTTCATCCCGAATGGCATGACCTTAAACTGGTACAGGCCAAACGGGGTGACAAACGCCGACTTAGGGATGGCGTCTTCGGCTAGGGGAATCTGCCAATACCCCTTACAAAGATCTATTGTGGTGAGGTATTGGCCCCTGGCCATTTTGTCCAGGAGCTCGTCTATCCGGGGCATAGGGTAGGCATCGGATATGGTCTTATCATTAAGCCTCCGGTAGTCTACGCAGAAGCGGGTAGTCCCATCCCGCTTCGGCACCAGAACTACTGGGGAGGCCCAAGGGCTTTCAGAGTGCTCTATGACTCCTAGTTTTAGCATTTCTTCAATTTCCTTGCGCATATTATCCTTTACAGATTCAGGTATGCGGTAAGGAGGTTGGCGGAGAGGGGTCTGCCCTGGTGTTTCTACTCTGTGGGTGGCTAACAGGGTGTACCCGGGGATATTAGAAAAAGTGGTTCCTTTTTCCCTTATTAGACTATGAACCTGCGCCCTTTCCTGGGGACTCAGCCGTTCACCTAACTGAACCTCTTCCAGGTCCTCTTTCTGGCCCTCTTTCTCTAGGAGGTCTGGGAGAGGTAAATTGTCAAAGTCCTCTGCGGCAGAGGCGCAAATAGCAGTCACCTCTTCTATGCGCTCGTAGTAGGGCTTCAGCATGTTCACATGGAGCATGCGTCTGCCCCCTGCTCCAGCGCACAGGCCGATCACATAGGTGGTATCACAGATTTGCTCCACCACCTTGTATGGGCCCTGCCAGGAGGCCTGCAGCTTGTCATTAGGGACTGGCCGTAGGATTAACACCTTCTGCCCGACCTGAAAGCTGCGGTCCCTGGCCCCCTTATCATACCATCTGCGCTGTCGTTGTTGGGCCGCTTGGAGGTTAGTACGTACCGCCTGGGTCAGAGCCTCCAAGCGTTCCCTAAACTCCAGCACGTATGGAACAATAGGGGTACCATTCGTAGTTAGCCCTCCCTCCCAGTGTTCTCTGATAAGGTCTAAGGGACCCCTCACTCTCCTTCCGAACAATAATTCAAAAGGGGAGAATCCTGTGGATTCTTGGGGTACTTCCCTATAGGCAAAGAGCAAGTGGGGCAAAAACCGTACCCAGTCTTTTTGAGTGTCTATGAACGTGCGGATCATCTGTTTAAGTGTTCCGTTAAACCGTTCACAGAGCCCGTTGGACTGGGGGTGGTAGGCGGAGTTTAAGATCGGTTTCACCCCACACACTTTCCAGAGTTGGTGGGTGACCTCTGCAGTGAACTGGGTGCCCCTATCCGATATAATCTCCCGGGGAAATCCCATACGGGAGAATATTTGCATAAGGGCATCCGCTATAGTCTCTGCATGTACATTGGTCAACGCCACTGCCTCTGGGTATCTAGTGGCGTAGTCCACCACGGTCAAGATGTATTTCTTACCGGAGGGACTGGGTTTCGCTAGGGGTCCTATTATGTCTACGGCTACTCGACTGAAGGGTTCTTCAATTATGGGCAGGGATCTGAGTTTGGCTTTATAGCGATCCCCTCTCTTCCCTACCCTCTGGCAGGTATCGCACGTTTGACAGTATTGTCTAATATCCTTTGAGATACCTGGCCAGAAGAAGTTCTGTGTCAGCCGATGTTTCGTTCGGCTGATTCCTAAATGTCCTGATAATGGTATATCGTGCGCGATGCGCAGCAACTCTTGTCTATACTTTCGGGGTACCACTAACTGCTTAGTGGGCACGGGTATGGACCCTGCTACTACCTTCTCTGCATAGCGGTATATGAGACCTTTATCCCAAGCATATCTCTCTCCCTCCAACCCTCCTTGGTCCTTGTTAATCCTATCTTTATATACCTGCAGGGAGGGATCTAGGGCCACCTCACTGCCAAATTCCAGGGGGGCATCCCAGGGGAGAATAGGAGGGGTGTGTGGCATATTGTTTACCTGAGCCTCAGAGTGATCGGATGGAGCCGTGGTGCGTGCTTGCTGCCGGGTAACAACCGGGTAGGCCTCTTGGATAGTTGGTTGAGGGACAAAAGCAGAGGTGAGCTCCCCCAAGTCGTTACCCAAAATAACATCAGCGGGCAAATCCTGCATAATTCCCACCTCCACGTTTCCATGCCCTGCCCCCCAATTCAAATGCACCTTGGCAGTGGGAACTTTGTAAATTGCTCCCCCTGCCACCCGTACAGCTACACAGTCTCCGGTGAGGGTGTACTTAGGCACCAAATGATTTCGGACCAGGGTTAACGTGGCCCCAGAGTCACGTAATCCTTGTATACTCTTCCCCTCCATGTGTACCACCTGGCGGTGCCCCTGACGGTTGTCTGAGGCGGCTTGTATGGGGTTTACCTCGTGTAGGATCCCCAGAGGCTCTTCTATTGAGGTGACTGTGGATGTTGGGAGCACAGATTCTCTTTGGCAGCAGTGTACTGCAGCCCGATTGGGGGGGGGAGGAGGACCCTGGTGGTTCCAGTTCTGGCAAGGTCGGTTACGTGGGCAGTCTCTCTGGATGTGCCCCTGTTGGTTGCAGGTGTGGCAGCGGATCGGTGGTCGGGTATTGTACCTAGGAGGGTACTGGTTGTGGCTCGCGGCTGGTCGTGGGTGAGCCAAGGTAGTCACTGCTGGCAGAGGGGTGGTAGATCCATACGTGGTCCGGTGTGGTGTGCGTTGGTCTCGTCTGGTGTCTTGGAACTCGTCAGCTAGCTTGGCTGCCTCTGGTAGGGTACGGGGTTTGCGATCTCGTACCCAATTTTGCAGTTCTGTGGTTAGTCCATTAAAAAACTGCTCCATTACTATTAACTGGAACATCTCTTCCATAGTGGTGACCCGTGTCGCTTCCATCCACCCCTTGGCGGCTCGTTGTAGTTGGTGTGCCCATTCAGTGTGTGAGTCTTTTGTTTGTTTCTTGATGTCCCGGAATTTGAGTCGGTATGCCTCAGAGGTAATGGCATACCGTGCTAGGATGGCTTGTTTGACTTTGTGATAATTCCTGATGTCTTCGTCTGGGACTGGTTCGGTATGCCTCTGCTGCGCGGCCTGACAATCTACCTGCCAGCAGGGGTACTTGGTCGGCTGGGCTGATGTCGTGTAGCTGGCACAACCTTTCGAAATCCTGTAGGTATTCGTCAATATCACTTTCTCCTTCTGTGTAATTTTTAAAAGCTTGGTAGGGAATCTTAGCTTTTCCCTGGGTAGTGCTGGTGGGCGCTGGGGCTCCTTCCCCAACTCGCTGAATAGCGTTTTGCTTAGCTACAATGTACTCGTGTACATCTGCTATCAGTCTTTCTAGTGTCTCCACGGAGGGGGTGTTTGGGTAAAAAGCTAACCTGCTATTGAGCTCTCTTGCAAATTCCGTTGGCTCTGTCTCCTGTGGAGTTGCCGCAGTGGTCGCTCTGTCCCCCTCCATGAGTTCGGCCACAAGAGTAGCTTTGGTTTTGCTGCTGGCTTTTCTTCCCCTTGCTTCTAATAATTCCTTTAACGTAGTTCGTTTCAATGTTGCATAATTCGTCTCCATTCACCGTTCGTTCGAATGACTGCACATATTCTTGAACTCCGGTATATCCGAATGGCTGTTTCAACGAACTGCTGCTTTGCTGTGCGGTTTGAATCCCGCCACTGCCACCAATTGTTGCGGAGCTTGAAGATATACCCTCAATATCTTCACTTAAATCCCCTTGTAGCTGAAGAAACAGGTCAATATTCAAGAGACAATTTCCCCAGTGACGACACACAGTTTGGGAGTCACTGACTTTACTAGGCATGGCGCACCTGGATTCAAACCCCCAACAGCCTCATTTACATACAATACATAGATTACTATGGTACAAGGAGAGGTGGGGTCAGACAATAGCGAGGGCTGATGGGAGGTTGAGGGGGGAGGGGAAGAGGTACAGACAAGAAAGACATTCGATAAGTGGCGATGTTTGCTACAACCACTATACCATCTTAGTGTGGAGGTCAGTGGTGTACACATAGTACTGACAGCTCTCACCCTCAATGACAACCTCATAGATAAGACCAGGCAACCACCACTATACCATCTCAGTGTGGAGGTCAGTGGTGTACACATAGTACTGACAGCTCTCACCCTCCATGACAACCTCATAGATAAGACCAGGCAACCACCACTATACCATCTCAGTGTGGAGGTCAGTGGTGTACACATAGTACTGACCGCTCTCACCCTCCATGACAACCTCATAGATAAGACCAGGCAACCACCACTATACCATCTCAGTGTGGAGGTCAGTGGTGTACACATAGTACTGACAGCTCTCACCCTCCATGACAACCTCATAGATAAGACCAGGCAACCACCACTATACCATCTCAGTGTGGAGGTCAGTGGTGTACACATAGTACTGACCGCTCTCACCCTCCATGACAACCTCATAGATAAGACCAGGCAACCACCACTATACCATCTTAGTGTGGAGGTCAGTGGTGTACACATAGTACTGACAGCTCTCACCCTCAATGACAACCTCATAGATAAGACCAGGCAACCACCACTATACCATCTCAGTGTGGAGGTCAGTGGTGTACACATAGTACTGACCGCTCTCACCCTCCATGACAACCTCATAGATAAGACCAGGCAACCACCACTATACCATCTCAGTGTGGAGGTCAGTGGTGTACACATAGTACTGACCGCTCTCACCCTCCATGACAACCTCATAGATAAGACCAGGCAACCACCACTATACCATCTCAGTGTGGAGGTCAGTGGTGTACACATAGTACTGACAGCTCTCACCCTCCATGACAACCTCATAGATAAGACCAGGCAACCACCACTATACCATCTCAGTGTGGAGGTCAGTGGTGTACACATAGTACTGACCGCTCTCACCCTCCATGACAACCTCATAGATAAGACCAGGAGACCACCATTATACCATCTTAGTGTGGAGGTCAAATTATAATAATAAATAATGTTATTTTATGGGGGCCGTCCACATGATGTAATGTGATTCCTCAGACCAGGCCGCCTTCTTCCCATAGTGCACCTGGTGCCATCTCTTCTCCAGGTAAGTGACAAACACATACCCAGCCATAAAAATACCTTTGTATGTAGTATACATTGTAACATCTCGAGGTCACTTACCTCGCCAGGATCGCCGTCTTTTCAGCTTAGACGGTTGGCACACCTCAAGAAGCCGCGCCAACAGATTTGGGGGCACGCGGCCACGACCGGCTTTATTGTCACTTTTACAGGCATCAAATTATTACCCATAAACATAAATTCTCGGCCGTCCGGCCACTGACTACACAGTATTTCTCCCTCTCTATCGGGATCTGGGTCTACCACCTAGCTCCCCAAACACAGCACCGTGCTTACCCCGCGCACAGGGTTAGAGGGTCCCGGCTCCCACAGCCTGCTCCATCCCTGATTGCGGAGCCCGGCCCACCTTTACCTGAGCTCCTCAGCTGCTACTTACCTCTAATTACCAGCCTGGCTGAGATAAATATACTGACAGGCATGTACTGTGCGATATACTCCTGTATACGGTGTATACTGACATACATGTACCGTGTGATATACTCCTGTATACGGTGTATATACGGTGTATACTGACATGCATGTACAGTGTGATATACTCCTGTATACGGTGTATACTAACATGTATGTACCGTGTGATATACTCCTGTATACGGTGTATATATGGTGTATACTGACATGCATGTACCGTGTGATATACTCCTGTATACGGTGTATACTGACATGCATGTACCGTGTGATATGCTCCTGTATACGGTATATAATGACAGGCATGTACTGTGCGATATACTCCTGTATACGGTGTATACTAACATGTATGTACCGTGTGATATACTCCTGTATACGGTGTATATACGGTGTATACTGACATGCATGTACTGTGCGATATACTCCTGTATACGGTGTATACTGACATGTATGTACCGTGTGATATACTCCTGTATACGGTGTATATATGGTGTATACTGACATGCATGTATCGTGTGATATACTCTTGTATACTGTGTATATATGGTGTATACTGACATGCATGTACCGTGTGATATACTCCTGTATACGGTGTATATACGGTGTATACTGACATACATGTACCGTGTTATAAAGTCCTGTATACAGTGTATATATGGTATATACTGACATGCATGTACCGTGTGATATACTCCTGTATACGGTGTATATACGGTGTATACTGACATGCATGTACCGTGCGATATACTCCTGTATACGGTGTATATACGGTGTATACTGACATTCATGTACTGTGCGATATACTCCTGTATACGGTGTATATACGGTGTATACTGACATGCATGTACCGTGTGATATACTCCTGTATACGGTGTATACTGACATGCATGTACCGTGTGATATACTCCTGTATACGGTGTATATACGATGTATACTGACATGCATGTACCGTGTGATATACTCCTGTATACGGTGTATACTGACATGCATGTACCGTGTGATATACTCCTGTATACGGTGTATACTGACATGCATGTACAGTGTAATATACTCCTGTATACGGTGTATACTGACATGCATGTACCGTGTGTTATACTCCTGTATACGGTGTATACTGACATGCATGTACCGTGTGATATACTCCTGTATACGGTGTATATACGGTGTATACTGACATGCATGTACCGTGTGATATACTCCTGTATACGGTGTATACTGACATGCATGTACCGTGTGATATACTCCTGTATACGGTATATACTGACATGCATGTACCGTGTGATATACTCCTGTATACGGTGTATACTGACATGCATGTACCGTGTGATATGCTCCTGTATACGGTGTATACTGACATGCATGTACCGTGTGATATTCTCCTGTATACGGTGTATACTGACATGCATGTACCGTGTGATATGCTCCTGTATACGGTGTATACTGACATGCATGTACCGTGTGATATGCTCCTGTATACGGTGTATACTGACCTGCATGTACCGTGTGATATACTCCTGTATATGGTGTATACTGACATGCATGTACAGTGTGATATACTCCTGTATACGGTGTATACTGACCTGCATGTACCGTGCGATATACTCCTGTATACGGTGTATACTGACCTGCATGTACCGTGCGATATACTCCTGTATACGGTGTATACTGACCTGCATGTACCGTGCGATATACTCCTGTTTACGGTGTATACTGACCTGCATGTACCGTGCGATATACTCCTGTATACGGTGTATACTGACCTGCATGTACCGTGTGTGATATACTCCTGTATACGGTGTATACTGACCTGCATGTACCGTGCGATATACCCCTGTATACGGTGTATACTGACATGCATGTACCGTGCGATATACTCCTGTATACGGTGTATACTGACATGCATGTACCGTGTGATATACTCCTTTATACGGTGTATACTGACATGCATGTACCGTGTGATATACTCCTGTATACGGTGTATACTGACCTGCATGTGCCGTGTGTGATATACTCCTGTATACGGTGTATACTGACCTGCATGTACCGTGCGATATACTCCTGTATACGGTGTATATACGGTGTATACTGACATGCATGTACCGTGTGATATACTCCTGTATACGGTGTATACTGACATGCATGTACCGTGTGATATACTCCTGTATACGGTGTATACTGACATGCATGTACCGTGTGATATACTCCTGTATACGGTGTATACTGACCTGCATGTACCGTGCGATATACTCCTGTATACGGTGTATACTGACATGCATGTACCGTGCGATATACTCCTTTATACGGTGTATACTGACCTGCATGTACCGTGCGATATACTCCTGTAAACGGTGTATACTGACATGCATGTACTGTGCGATATACTCCTGTATACGGTGTATACTGACATGCATGTACCGTGTGATATACTCCTGTATACGGTGTATACTGACATGCATGTACCGTGTGTGATATACTCCTGTAAACGGTGTATACTGACATGCATGTACCGTGCGATATACTCCTGTATACGGTGTATACTGACCTGCATGTACCGTGTGTGATATACTCCTGTATACGGTGTATACTGACCTGCATGTACCGTGCGATATACTCCTGTTTACGGTGTATACTGACCTGCATGTACCGTGCGATATACTCCTGTATACGGTGTATACTGACCTGCATATACCGTGTGTGATATACTCCTGTATACGGTGTATATACGGTGTATACTGACCTGCATGTACCGTGCAATATACTCCTGTATACGGTGTATACTGACCTGCATGTACCGTGCGATATACTCCTGTAAACGGTGTATACTGACATGCATGTACCGTGCGATATACTCCTGTATACGGTGTATACTGACCTGCATGTACCGTGTGTGATATACTCCTGTATACGGTGTATACTGACCTGCATGTACCGTGCGATATACTCCTGTTTTACGTGTATACTGACCTGCATGTACCGTGCGATATACTCCTGTATACGGTGTATACTGACCTGCATGTACCGTGTGTGATATACTCCTGTATACGGTGTATACTGACCTGCATGTACCGTGCGATATACTCCTGTATACGGTGTATACTGACATGCATGTACCGTGCGATATACTCCTGTATACGGTGTATACTGACATGCATGTACCGTGTGATATACTCCTGTATACGGTGTATACTGACATGCATGTACTGTGCGATATACTCCTGTATACAGTGTATACTGACATGCATGTACCGTGTGATATACTCCTGTATACGGTGTATACTGACATGCATGTACCGTGTGATATACTCCTGTATACGGTGTATACTGACCTGCATGTGCCGTGTGTGATATACTCCTGTATACGGTGTATACTGACCTGCATGTACCGTGCGATATACTCCTGTATACGGTGTATACTGACATGCATGTACCGTGTGATATACTCCTGTATACGGTGTATACTGACATGCATGTACCGTGCGATATACTCCTGTATACGGTGTATACTGACCTGCATGTACCGTGCGATATACTCCTGTATACGGTGTATACTGACATGCATGTACCGTGCGATATACTCCTGTATACGGTGTATACTGACATGCATGTACCGTGTGATATACTCCTGTATACGGTGTATACTGACCTGCATGTACCGTGCGATATACTCCTGTATACGGTGTATACTGACATGCATGTACCGTGTCATATACTCCTGTATACGGTGTATACTGACATGCATGTACCGTGTGATATACTCCTATATACGGTGTATACTTACCTGCATGTACCGTGCGATATACTCCTGTATACGGTGTATACTGACATGCATGTACCGTGTGATATACTCCTGTATACGGTGTATACTGACATGCATGTACCGTGCGATATACTCCTGTATACGGTGTATACTGACATGCATGTACCGTGTGATATACTCCTGTATACGGTGTATACTGACCTGCATGTACCGTGCGATATACTCCTGTATACGGTGTATACTGACATGCATGTACCGTGCGATATACTCCTGTATACGGTGTATACTGACATGCATGTACCGTGTGATATACTCCTGTATACGGTGTATATACGGTGTATACTGACATGCATGTACCGTGCGATATACTCCTGTATACGGTGTATACTGACATGCATGTACCGTGTGATATACTCCTGTATACGGTGTATACTGACATGCATGTACCGTGTGATATACTCCTGTATACGGTGTATACTGACATGCATGTACCGTGCGATATACTCCTGTATACGGTGTATACTGACTTGTATGTACCGTGTGATATACTCCTGTATACAGTGTATATATGGTGTATACTGACATGCATGTACCGTGCGATATACTCCTGTATACGGTGTATACTGACATGCATGTACCGTGCGATATACTCCTGTATACGGTGTATACTGACATGCATGTACCGTGTGATATACTCCTGTATACGGTGTATACTGACATGCATGTACCGTGTGATATACTCCTGTATACGGTGTATACTGACATGCATGTGCCGTGTGATATACTCCTGTATACGGTGTATACTGACATGCATGTACCGTGCGATATACTCCTGTATACGGTGTATACTGACATGCATGTACCGTGTGATATACTCCTGTATACGGTGTATATACGGTGTATACTGACATGCATGTACCGTGCGATATACTCCTGTATACGGTGTATACTGACATGCATGTACCGTGTGATATACTCCTGTATACGGTGTATACTGACATGCATGTACCGTGTGATATACTCCTGTATACGGTGTATACTGACATGCATGTACCGTGCGATATACTCCTGTATACGGTGTATACTGACTTGTATGTACCGTGTGATATACTCCTGTATACAGTGTATATATGGTGTATACTGACATGCATGTACCGTGCGATATACTCCTGTATACGGTGTATACTGACATGCATGTACCGTGTGATATACTCCTGTATACGGTGTATACTAACATGTATGTACCGTGTGATATACTCCTGTATACGGTGTATACTGACATGCATGTACCGTGTGATATACTCCTGTATACGGTGTATACTGACATGCATGTACTGTGTGATATACTCCTGTATACGGTGTATACTGACATGTATGTACCGTGCGATATACTCCTGTATACGGTGTATACTGACATGCATGTACCGTGTGATATACTCCTGTATACGGTGTATACTGACATGCATGTACCGTGTGATATACTCCTGTATACGGTGTATACTGACATGCATGTACCGTGTGATATACTCCTGTTTACGGTGTATACTGACATGCATGTACCGTGTGATATACTCCTGTATACGGTGTATACTGACATGCATGTACCGTGTGATATACTCCTGTATACGGTGTATACTGACATGCATGTACCGTGTGATATACTCCTGTGTACGGTGTATACTGACATGCATGTGCCGTGTGATATACTCCTGTATACGGTGTATACTGACATGCATGTACTGTGCAATATACTCCTGTATACGGTGTATACTGACATGCATGTACCGTGTGATATACTCCTGTATACGGTGTATATACGGTGTATACTGACATGCATGTACCGTGCGATATACTCCTGTATACGGTGTATACTGACATGCATGTACCGTGTGATATACTCCTGTATACGGTGTATACTGACATGCATGTACCGTGTGATATACTCCTGTATACGGTGTATACTGACATGCATGTACCGTGCGATATACTCCTGTATACGGTGTATACTGACTTGTATGTACCGTGTGATATTCTCCTGTATACAGTGTATATATGGTGTATACTGACATGCATGTACCGTGCGATATACTCCTGTATACGGTGTATACTGACATGCATGTACCGTGTGATATACTCCTGTATACGGTGTATACTGACATGCATGTACCGTGTGATATACTCCTGTATACGGTGTATACTGACATGCATGTACTGTGTGATATACTCCTGTATACGGTGTATACTGACATGTATGTACCGTGCGATATACTCCTGTATACGGTGTATACTGACATGCATGTACCGTGTGATATGCTCCTGTATACGGTGTATACTGACATGCATGTACCGTGCGATATACTCCTGTATACGGTGTATACTGACATGCATGTACCGTGTGATATACTCCTGTATACGGTGTATACTAACATGTATGTACCGTGTGATATACTCCTGTATACGGTGTATACTGACATGCATGTACCGTGTGATATACTCCTGTATACGGTGTATACTGACATGCATGTACTGTGTGATATACTCCTGTATACGGTGTATACTGACATGTATGTACCGTGCGATATACTCCTGTATACGGTGTATACTGACATGCATGTACCGTGTGATATACTCCTGTATACAGTGTATACTGACATGCATGTACCGTGTGATATACTCCTGTTTACGGTGTATACTGACATGCATGTACCGTGTGATATACTCCTGTATACGGTGTATACTGACATGCATGTACCGTGTGATATACTCCTGTATACGGTGTATACTGACATGCATGTACCGTGTGATATACTCCTGTATACGGTGTATACTGACATGCATGTGCCGTGTGATATACTCCTGTATACGGTGTATACTGACATGCATGTACTGTGCGATATACTCCTGTATACGGTGTATACTGACATGCATGTACCGTGTGATATACTCCTGTATACGGTGTATATACGGTGTATTCTGACATGCATGTACCGTGCGATATACTCCTGTATACGGTGTATACTGACATGCATGTACCGTGTGATATACTCCTGTATACGGTGTATACTGACATGCATGTACCGTGCGATATACTCCTGTATACGGTGTATACTGACTTGTATGTACCGTGTGATATACTCCTGTATACAGTGTATATATGGTGTATACTGACATGCATGTACCGTGCGATATACTCCTGTATACGGTGTATACTGACATGCATGTACCGTGCGATATACTCCTGTATACGGTGTATACTGACATGCATGTACCGTGTGATATACTCCTGTATACGGTGTATACTAACATGTATGTACCGTGTGATATACTCCTGTATACGGTGTATACTGACATGCATGTACCGTGTGATATACTCCTGTATACGGTGTATACTGACATGCATGTACTGTGTGATATACTCCTGTATACGGTGTATACTGACATGTATGTACCGTGCGATATACTCCTGTATACGGTGTATACTGACATGCATGTACCGTGTGATATACTCCTGTATACGGTGTATACTGACATGCATGTACCGTGTGATATACTCCTGTTTACGGTGTATACTGACATGCATGTACCGTGTGATATACTCCTGTATACGGTGTATACTGACATGCATGTACCGTGTGATATACTCCTGTATACGGTGTATATACGGTGTATACTGACATGCATGTACCGTGCGATATACTCCTGTATACGGTGTATACTGACATGCATGTACCGTGTGATATACTCCTGTATACGGTGTATACTGACATGCATGTACCGTGTGATATACTCCTGTATACGGTGTATACTGACATGCATGTACCGTGCGATATACTCCTGTATACGGTGTATACTGACTTGTATGTACCGTGTGATATACTCCTGTATACAGTGTATATATGGTGTATACTGACATGCATGTACCGTGCGATATACTCCTGTATACGGTGTATACTGACATGCATGTACCGTGTGATATACTCCTGTATACGGTGTATACTGACATGCATGTACCGTGCGATATGCTCCTGTATACGGTGTATACTGACATGCATGTACTGTGTGATATACTCCTGTATACGGTGTATACTGACATGCATGTACCGTGCGATATACTCCTGTATACGGTGTATACTGACATGCATGTACTGTGTGATATACTCCTGTATACGGTGTATACTGACATGTATGTACCGTGCGATATACTCCTGTATACGGTGTATACTGACATGCATGTACCGTGTGATATGATCCTGTATACGGTGTATACTGACATGCATGTACCGTGCGATATACTCCTGTATACGGTGTATACTGAGCTGCATGTACCGTGCGATATACTCCTGTATACGGTGTATATACGGTGTATACTGACATGCATGTACCGTGTGATATACTCCTGTATACGGTGTATACTGACATGCATGTACCGTGTGATATACTCCTGTATACGGTGTATACTGACATGCATGTACCGTGCGATATACTCCTGTATACGGTGTATACTGACATGCATGTACCGTGTGATATACTCCTGTATACGGTGTATACTGACATGCATGTACGTGTGATATGCTCCTGTATACGGTGTATACTGACATGCATGTACCGTGGGATATACTCCTGTATACGGTGTATACTGACATGCATGTACCGTGTGATATACTCCTGTATACGGTGTATACTGACATGCATGTACCGTGTCATATACTCCTGTATACGGTGTATACTGACATGTATGTACCGTGCGATATACTCCTGTATACGGTGTATACTGACATGCATGTACCGTGTGATATGCTCCTGTATACGGTGTATACTGACATGCATGTACCGTGCGATATACTCCTGTATACGGTGTATACTGACATGCATGTACCGTGTGATATACTCCTGTGTACGGTGTATACTGACATGCATGTACCGTGCGATATACTCCTGTATACGGTGTATACTGACATGCATGTACCGTGTGATATACTCCTGTATACGGTGTATACTGACATGCATGTACCGTGCGATATACTCCTGTATACGGTGTATACTGACATGCATGTACCGTGTGATATACTCCTGTATACGGTGTATACTGACATGCATGTACGTGTGATATGCTCCTGTATACGGTGTATACTGACATGCATGTACCGTGGGATATACTCCTGTATACGGTGTATACTGACATGCATGTACCGTGTGATATACTTCTGTATACGGTGTATATACGGTGTATACTGACATGCATGTACCGTGTGATATACTCCTGTATACGGTGTATACTGACATGCATGTGCCGTGTCATATACTCCTGTATACGGTGTATACTGACATGCATGTACCGTGTGATATACTCCTGTATACGGTGTATACTGACATGCATGTACCGTGTGATATACTCCTGTATACGGTGTATACTGACATGCATGTACCGTGTCATATACTCCTGTATACGGTGTATACTGACATGCATGTACCGTGTCATATACTCCTGTATACGGTGTATACTGACATGCATGTACCGTGCGATATACTCCTGTATACGGTGTATACTGACATGCATGTACCGTGTGATATGCTCCTGTATACGGTGTATACTGACATGCATGTACCGTGTGATATGCTCCTGTATACGGTGTATACTGACATGCATGTACCGTGTCATATACTCCTGTATACGGTGTATACTGACATGCATGTACCGTGTCATATACTCCTGTATACGGTGTATATACGGTGTATACTGACATGCATGTACCGTGTGATATACTCCTGTATACGGTGTATACTGACATGCATGTGCCGTGTCATATACTCCTGTATACGGTGTATACTGACATGCATGTACCGTGTGATATACTCCTGTATACGGTGTATACTGACATGCATGTACCGTGTGATATACTCCTGTATACGGTGTATACTGACATGCATGTACCGTGTCATATACTCCTGTATACGGTGTATACTGACATGCATGTACCGTGTCATATACTCCTGTATACGGTGTATATACGGTGTATACTGACATGCATGTACCGTGTGATATACTCCTGTATACGGTGTATACTGACATGCATGTACCGTGTCATATACTCCTGTATACGGTGTATACTGACATGCATGTACCGTGTCATATACTCCTGTATACGGTGTATATACGGTGTATACTGACATGCATGTACCGTGTCATATACTCCTGTATACGGTGTATACTGACATGCATGTGCCGTGTGATATACTCCTGTATACGGTGTATACTGACATGCATGTACTGTGCGATATACTCCTGTATACGGTGTATACTGACATGCATGTACCGTGTGATATACTCCTGTATACGGTGTATATACGGTGTATACTGACATGCATGTACCGTGCGATATACTCCTGTATACGGTGTATACTGACATGCATGTACCGTGTGATATACTCCTGTATACGGTGTATACTGACATGCATGTACCGTGTGATATACTCCTGTATACGGTGTATACTGACATGCATGTACCGTGCGATATACTCCTGTATACGGTGTATACTGACTTGTATGTACCGTGTGATATACTCCTGTATACAGTGTATATATGGTGTATACTGACATGCATGTACCGTGCGATATACTCCTGTATACGGTGTATACTGACATGCATGTACCGTGTGATATACTCCTGTATACGGTGTATACTGACATGCATGTACCGTGCGATATGCTCCTGTATACGGTGTATACTGACATGCATGTACTGTGTGATATACTCCTGTATACGGTGTATACTGACATGCATGTACCGTGCGATATACTCCTGTATACGGTGTATACTGACATGCATGTACTGTGTGATATACTCCTGTATACGGTGTATACTGACATGTATGTACCGTGCGATATACTCCTGTATACGGTGTATACTGACATGCATGTACCGTGTGATATGCTCCTGTATACGGTGTATACTGACATGCATGTACCGTGCGATATACTCCTGTATACGGTGTATACTGAGCTGCATGTACCGTGCGATATACTCCTGTATACGGTGTATATACGGTGTATACTGACATGCATGTACCGTGTGATATACTCCTGTATACGGTGTATACTGACATGCATGTACCGTGTGATATACTCCTGTATACGGTGTATACTGACATGCATGTACCGTGCGATATACTCCTGTATACGGTGTATACTGACATGCATGTACCGTGTGATATACTCCTGTATACGGTGTATACTGACATGCATGTACGTGTGATATGCTCCTGTATACGGTGTATACTGACATGCATGTACCGTGGGATATACTCCTGTATACGGTGTATACTGACATGCATGTACCGTGTGATATACTCCTGTATACGGTGTATACTGACATGCATGTACCGTGTCATATACTCCTGTATACGGTGTATACTGACATGTATGTACCGTGCGATATACTCCTGTATACGGTGTATACTGACATGCATGTACCGTGTGATATGCTCCTGTATACGGTGTATACTGACATGCATGTACCGTGCGATATACTCCTGTATACGGTGTATACTGACATGCATGTACCGTGTGATATACTCCTGTATACGGTGTATACTGACATGCATGTACCGTGCGATATACTCCTGTATACGGTGTATACTGACATGCATGTACCGTGTGATATACTCCTGTATACGGTGTATACTGACATGCATGTACCGTGCGATATACTCCTGTATACGGTGTATACTGACATGCATGTACCGTGTGATATACTCCTGTATACGGTGTATACTGACATGCATGTACGTGTGATATGCTCCTGTATACGGTGTATACTGACATGCATGTACCGTGGGATATACTCCTGTATACGGTGTATACTGACATGCATGTACCGTGTGATATACTCCTGTATACGGTGTATACTGACATGCATGTACCGTGTCATATACTCCTGTATACGGTGTATACTGACATGCATGTACCGTGTCATATACTCCTGTATACGGTGTATATACGGTGTATACTGACATGCATGTACCGTGTGATATACTCCTGTATACGGTGTATACTGACATGCATGTGCCGTGTCATATACTCCTGTATACGGTGTATACTGACATGCATGTACCGTGTGATATACTCCTGTATACGGTGTATACTGACATGCATGTACCGTGTCATATACTCCTGTATACGGTGTATACTGACATGCATGTACCGTGTCATATACTCCTGTATACGGTGTATATACGGTGTATACTGACATGCATGTACCGTGTGATATACTCCTGTATACGGTGTATACTGACATGCATGTACCGTGTCATATACTCCTGTATACGGTGTATACTGACATGCATGTACCGTGTCATATACTCCTGTATACGGTGTATACTGACATGCATGTACCGTGTCATATACTCCTGTATACGGTGTATATACGGTGTATACTGACATGCATGTACCGTGTGATATACTCCTGTATACGGTGTATACTGACATGCATGTGCCGTGTCATATACTCCTGTATACGGTGTATACTGACATGCATGTACCGTGTGATATACTCCTGTATACGGTGTATACTGACATGCATGTACCGTGTCATATACTCCTGTATACGGTGTATACTGACATGCATGTACCGTGCGATATACTCCTGTATACGGTGTATACTGACATGCATGTGCCGTGTGTGGGATCATTAGATTCTGGTCGCCGGCTCGCACACTCCTCCTGTGCTCTGGTGACTGAGCTGTACAGGGGGGGGGTCAGCTGACAGTCACATGACTCACACCCAACAGGGAGGGGAAAGAGAGAAGGACAGGACCCAGATACAATGTAACAGTCTGTCTGCAGGCGCCATGGACTTCAGGTAACAATGTCTCTGTGTGTGTCTGCACATGTCAGGGGCCCCACATGTCACTTTAGAGAGGAAATATGTGGCCCTCGGTGTATGGAGGAGGAAAAAGAGGAAAAGAAGGAGATGTGTGGCCCTCAGTATCTGTGTATGGGAAGGAGATGTGTGGCCCTCAGTATCTGTGTATGGGGAAGGAGATGTGTGGCCCTCAGTATCTGTGTATGGGGAAGGAGATGTGTGGCCCTCAGTATCTGTGTTGCCCTCAGTATCAGTGTATAGAGGAGGAGATGTGTGGCCCTCGGTATCTGTGTATGGGGAAGGAGATGTGTGGCCCTCAGTATCTGTGTTGCCCTCAGTATCAGTGTATAGAGAAGGAGATGTGTTACCCTTTGTATCGGTGTATGGGGAAGGAAATGTGTGGCCCTCAGTATCAGTGTATGGGGGAGGAGATGTGTGGCCCTCAGTATCTGTGTATGGAGGAGGAGATGTGTTACCCTTAGTATCAGTGTATGGAGGAGGAGATGTGTGGCCCTCAGTATCAGTGTATAGAGGAGGAGATGTGTGGCCCTCAGTATCTGTGTATGGGGAAGGAGATGTGTGGCCCTCAGTATCTGTGTTGCCCTCATTATCTGTGTATGGGGGAGGAGATGTGTGGCCCTCAGTATCTGTGTATGGGGGAGGAGATGTGTGGCCCTCAGTATCTATGTATGGGGGAGGAGATGTGTAGCCCTCAGTATCTATATATAGAGGAGATGTGTGGCCCTCAGTATCTGTGTATGGAGGAGGAGATGTGTGGCCCTCAGTATCTGTGTATGGAGGAGGAGATGTGTGGCCCTCAGTATCTATATATAGAGGAGATGTGTGGTCTTCAGTATCTGTGTATGGAGGAGGAGATGTGTGGCCCTCAGTATCTGTGTATGGAGGAGGAGATGTGTGGCCCTCAGTATCTGTCTATAGAGGAGATGTGTGGTCCTCAGTATCTGTGTATAGAGGAGATGTGTGGCCCTCAGTATCTGTGTATGGAGGAGGAGATGTGTGGCCCTCAGTATCTGTCTATAGAGGAGATGTGTGGCCCTCAGTATCTGTGTATGGAGGAGGCGATGTGTGGCCCTCAGTATCTGTGTATGGAGGAGGCGATGTGTGGCCCTCAGTATCTGTGTATGGAGGAGGAGATGTGTGGCCCTCAGTGTCTGTGTATGGAGGAGGAGATGTGTGGCCCTCAGTGTCTGTGTATGGAGGAGGAGATGTGTGGCCTTCAGTATCTGTGTATGGAGGAGATGATGTGTGGCCCTCAGTATCTGTGTATGGAGGAGATGATGTGAGGCCCTCAGTATCTGTGTATGGAGGAGGAGATGTGTGGCCCTCAGTATCTGTCTATAGAGGAGATGTGTGGCCCTCAGTATCTATATATAGAGGAGATGTGTGGCCCTCAGTATCTGTGTACAGAGGAGGAGATGTGTGGCCCTCAGTATCTGTCTATAGAGGAGATGTGTGGCCCTCAGTATCTATGTATGGAGGAGGAGATGTGTGGCCCTCAGTATCTGTGTATGGAGGAGGAGATGTGTGGCCCTCAGTGTCTGTGTATGGAGGAGGAGATGTGTGGCCCTCGGTATCTGTGTATGGAGGAGGAGATGTGTGGCCCTCAGTATCTTTGTATGGAGGAGGAGATGTTTGGCCCTCAGTATCTGTGTATGGGGAGGAGATGTGTAGCCCTCAGTATCCGTGTATGGAGGAGGAGATGTGTGGCCCTCAGTATCTGTCTATAGAGGAGATGTGTGGTCCTCAGTATCTATATATAGAGGAGATGTGTGGCCCTCAGTATCTGTGTATGGAGGAGGAGATGTGTGGCCCCCAGTATCTGTGTATGGAGGAGGAGATGTGTGGCCCTCAGTATCTGTGTATGGAGGAGGAGATGTGTGTCCCTCAGCATCCGTGTATGGAGGAGGAGATGTGTGGTCCTCAGTATCTGTGTATGGAGGAGGAGATGTGTGGCCCTCAGTATCTGTGTATGGAGCAGGAGATGTGTGGCCCTCAGTATCTATGTATGGGGGAGGAGATGTGTAGCCCTCAGTATCTATATATAGAGGAGATGTGTGGCCCTCAGTATCTGTGTATGGAGGAGGAGATGTGTGGCCCTCAGTATCTGTGTATGGAGGAGGAGATGTGTGGCCCTCAGTATCTGTCTATAGAGGAGATGTGTGGTCCTCAGTATCTGTGTATAGAGGAGATGTGTGGCCCTCAGTATCTGTGTATGGAGGAGGAGATGTGTGGCCCTCAGTATCTGTCTATAGAGGAGATGTGTGGCCCTCAGTATCTGTCTATAGAGGAGATGTGTGGCCCTCAGTATCTGTCTATAGAGGAGATGTGTGGCCCTCAGTATCTGTGTATGGAGGAGGCGATGTGTGGCCCTCAGTATCTGTGTATGGAGGAGGCGATGTGTGGCCCTCAGTATCTGTGTATGGAGGAGGAGATGTGTGGCCCTCAGTGTCTGTGTATGGAGGAGGAGATGTGTGGCCCTCAGTGTCTGTGTATGGAGGAGGAGATGTGTGGCCTTCAGTATCTGTGTATGGAGGAGATGATGTGTGGCCCTCAGTATCTGTGTATGGAGGAGATGATGTGTGGCCCTCAGTATCTGTGTATGGAGGAGGAGATGTGTGGCCCTCAGTATCTATGTATGGGGGAGGAGATGTGTAGCCCTCAGTATCTATATATAGAGGAGATGTGTGGCCCTCAGTATCTGTGTATGGAGGAGGAGATGTGTGGCCCTCAGTATCTGTGTATGGAGGAGGAGATGTGTGGCCCTCAGTATCTGTCTATAGAGGAGATGTGTGGTCCTCAGTATCTGTGTATAGAGGAGATGTGTGGCCCTCAGTATCTGTGTATGGAGGAGGAGATGTGTGGCCCTCAGTATCTGTCTATAGAGGAGATGTGTGGCCCTCAGTATCTGTGTATGGAGGAGATGTGTGGCCCTCAGTATCTGTGTATGGAGGAGGCGATGTGTGGCCCTCAGTATCTGTGTATGGAGGAGGCGATGTGTGGCCCTCAGTATCTGTGTATGGAGGAGGAGATGTGTGGCCCTCAGTGTCTGTGTATGGAGGAGGAGATGTGTGGCCCTCAGTATCTGTCTATAGAGGAGATGTGTGGCCCTCAGTATCTGTCTATAGAGGAGATGTGTGGCCCTCAGTATCTGTCTATAGAGGAGATGTGTGGCCCTCAGTATCTGTGTATGGAGGAGGCGATGTGTGGCCCTCAGTATCTGTGTATGGAGGAGGCGATGTGTGGCCCTCAGTATCTGTGTATGGAGGAGGAGATGTGTGGCCCTCAGTGTCTGTGTATGGAGGAGGAGATGTGTGGCCCTCAGTGTCTGTGTATGGAGGAGGAGATGTGTGGCCTTCAGTATCTGTGTATGGAGGAGATGATGTGTGGCCCTCAGTATCTGTGTATGGAGGAGATGATGTGTGGCCCTCAGTATCTGTGTATGGAGGAGGAGATGTGTGGCCCTCAGTATCTATGTATGGGGGAGGAGATGTGTAGCCCTCAGTATCTATATATAGAGGAGATGTGTGGCCCTCAGTATCTGTGTATGGAGGAGGAGATGTGTGGCCCTCAGTATCTGTGTATGGAGGAGGAGATGTGTGGCCCTCAGTATCTGTCTATAGAGGAGATGTGTGGTCCTCAGTATCTGTGTATAGAGGAGATGTGTGGCCCTCAGTATCTGTGTATGGAGGAGGAGATGTGTGGCCCTCAGTATCTGTCTATAGAGGAGATGTGTGGCCCTCAGTATCTGTGTATGGAGGAGATGTGTGGCCCTCAGTATCTGTGTATGGAGGAGGCGATGTGTGGCCCTCAGTATCTGTGTATGGAGGAGGCGATGTGTGGCCCTCAGTATCTGTGTATGGAGGAGGAGATGTGTGGCCCTCAGTGTCTGTGTATGGAGGAGGAGATGTGTGGCCCTCAGTGTCTGTGTATGGAGGAGGAGATGTGTGGCCTTCAGTATCTGTGTATGGAGGAGATGATGTGTGGCCCTCAGTATCTGTGTATGGAGGAGATGATGTGTGGCCCTCAGTATCTGTGTATGGAGGAGGAGATGTGTGGCCCTCAGTATCTGTCTATAGAGGAGATGTGTGGCCCTCAGTATCTGTGTATGGAGGAGGAGATGTGTGTCCCTCAGTATCTGTGTATGGAGGAGGAGATGTGTGGCCCCCAGTATCTGTGTATGGAGGAGGAGATGTGTGGCCCCTAGTATCTGTGTATGGAGGAGGAGATGTGTAGCCCTCAGTATCCGTGTATGGAGGAGGAGATGTGTGGCCCTCAGTATCTGTGTATGGAGGAGGAGATGTGTGGCCCTCAGTATCTGTGTATGGAGGAGGAGATGTGTGGCCCTCAGTATCTGTCTATAGAGGAGATGTGTGGCCCTCAGTATCTGTGTATGGAGGAGGAGATGTGTGTCCCTCAGCATCTGTGTATGGAGGAGGAGATGTGTGGCCCCCAGTATCTGTGTATGGAGGAGGAGATGTGTGGCCCCTAGTATCTGTGTATGGAGGAGGAGATGTGTAGCCCTCAGTATCTGTGTATGGAGGAGGAGATGTGTGGCCCTCAGTATCTGTGTATGGAGGAGGAGATGTGTGGCCCTCAGTATCTGTGTATGGAGGAGGAGATGTGTGTCCCTCAGTATCTGTGTATGGAGGAGATGTGTAGCCCTCAGTATCTGTGTATGGAGGAGGAGATGTGTGGCCCTCAGTATCTGTGTATGGAGGAGGAGATGTGTAGCCCTCAGTATCTGTCTATAGAGGAGATGTGTGGCCCTCAGTATCTGTGTATGGAGGAGATGTGTGGCCCTCAGTATCTGTGTATGGAGGAGGAGATGTGTAGCCCTCAGTATCTGTGTATGGAGGAGGAGATGTGTGGCCCTCAGTATCTGTGTATGGAGGAGATGTGTGGCCCTCAGTATCTGTGTATGGAGGAGATGTGTGGCCCTCAGTATCTGTGTATGGAGGAGGAGATGTGTGGCCCTCAGTATCCGTGTATGGAGGAGGAGATGTGTGGCCCTCAGTATCTGTGTATGGAGGAGATGTGTGGCCCTCAGTATCTGTGTATGGAGGAGATGTGTGGCCCTCAGTATCTGTGTATGGAGGAGGAGATGTGTGGCCCTCAGTATCCGTGTATGGAGGAGGAGATGTGTGGCCCTCAGTATCTGTGTATGGAGGAGGAGATGTGTGGCCTTCAGTATCTGTGTATGGAGGAGGAGATGTGTGGCCCTCAGTATCTGTCTATAGAGGAGATGTGTGGTCCTCAGTATCTGTCTATAGAGGAGATGTGTGGCCCTCAGTATCTGTGTATGGAGGAGGAGATGTGTGGCCCTCAGTGTCTGTGTATGGAGGAGGAGATGTGTGGCCCTCAGTGTCTGTCTATAGAGGAGATGTGTGGCCCTCAGTATCTGTCTATAGAGGAGATGTGTGGTCCTCAGTATCTGTCTATAGAGGAGATGTGTGGCCCTCAGTATCTGTGTATGGAGGAGGAGATGTGTGGCCCTCAGTGTCTGTCTATAGAGGAGATGTGTGGTCCTCAGTATCTGTCTATAGAGGAGATGTGTGGTCCTCAGTATCTGTGTATGGAGGAGGAGATGTGTGGCCCTCAGTGTCTGTCTATAGAGGAGATGTGTGGTCCTCAGTATCTGTCTATAGAGGAGATGTGTGGTCCTCAGTATCTGTGTATGGAGCAGGAGATGTGTGGCCCTCAGTATCTGTCTATAGAGGAGATGTGTGGTCCTATCACAGCTTCCAGGTGTATGTGGGGCCCTCTTTTCATCGCAATCTGTGGCCGTAGTGATGGGTTCTTTTCCCACAGGTGTTAGTATCTGGATTGATAGAAATATGGAGATGAATGACCCTGAGGATATCTCTGAACTTTAATAAGCATATTCTGCACTTTCCCCGATACAGGTTGTCTTCTCTACTTCTCCTCTTTGTGCAACTCAACATTGTAACTTGTGGGGTCTTTCCAGAGCCGGACCAGAGTCTCAGGTCAGTGTGAACGATGCACCATGTATGGAGGCTTTCTTCCAGGAGAGAGTAATACTGAGAGGAGATCAGAAAGAACTGAACTATTACTATATACAGTACACAGCCACGAGGAGATAGCAGATACAAGTCCACCACCCCCCCCCCCCCCCCCCCCCCCCTTCTTTATCTCTAATTGTACTCTGCTCAGGACAATGACATTTTGGCCAGGCTCCTGCTAGGGCTGTCTGGAGCTGTTTTAGCAGGTGGACCCCTGTGGTGCAGACAGAATGTCTGGGGAGGGGGTGTGATGGGATTACACTTTCATCTGATCACTTTCTGTGTATAAGTTTGTGCAGTTGCTCAATAATAGAGACTTTATTTCACCTGCACTGAGTCTCGACCAGTGACTGGGGAAACTGTGAGCTAAAGACCAGCGGTATCTCCTGAGTAAGGAATAATACAGAGGGGGACAAACTCTTCCTGAGTACTGGGGGTCCTTCACATTGGTGGCAGCAGTGGGATGCTCTTCCTTTCATAAGGAGACATTCAATCCACCACCGGGACCAAGTTTTCTGCTGACATAGGAGAAGAGCCACAGTTGCCTACGGCCACGGAAGCGCTGACCCAGTTCCAGAATCGTGGTTCTGCCCAGGTAATGCTGAGAAGGAGAGACGCCTTGCGCCGGGAGATCTGGAAGGAGACTCTTCAATTGCAGCAGCACTATTGTGGCAAGGTCCTCCCTACATCTGAGGAACGATACTGGCAACAATGGGACTTGCGTGTTCCATTCCTGGGAGAGCAGCCCCGGGAGAAATGACTGTCGGAGATGGATGAGCTGCTCCAAACGGAACTGATGCTGGATGATGGGTATCGTGCGCTGCAGTGGTATGTCGCCCAATTGTGTCCATGGCTGGAGAATAATGATCCCCCAGAGGGCTATGACTTTAGCGGCCCAGGACTTACAGTACAGACCAAAAGTTTGGACACAGCTTCTCATTCAAAGAGTTTTCTTTATTTTCACGACTATGAAAATTGTAGATTCACACTGAAGGCATCAAAACTATGAATTAACACATGTGGAATTATATACATCAAGCGCTACAAAGAAACTGGCTCACATGCGGACCGCCCCAGGAAAGGAAAACCAAGAGTCACCTCTGCTGCGGAGGATAAGTTCATCCGAGTCACCAGCCTCAGAAATCGCAGGTTAACAGCAGCTCAGATTAGAGACCAGGTCAATGCCACCCAGAGTTCTAGCAGCAGACACATCTCTAGAACAACTGTTAGGAGGAGACTGTGTGAATCAGGCCTTCATGGTAGAAGATCTGCTAGGAAACCACTGCTAAGGACAGGCAACAAGCAGAAGAGACTTGTTTGGGCTAAAGAACACAAGGAATGGACATTAGACCAGTGGAAATCTGTGCTTTGGTCTGATGAGTCCAAATTTGAGATCTTTGGTTCCAACCACCGTGTCTTTGTGCGACACAGAACAGGTGAACGGATGGACTCTACATGCCTGGTTCCCACCGTGAAGCATGGAGGAGGAGGTGTGATGGTGTGGGGGGGGCTTTGCTGGTGACACTGTTGGGGATTTATTCAGAATTGAAGGCATACTGAACCAGCATGGCTACCACAGCATCTTGCAGCGGCATGCTATTCCATCCGGTTTGCGTTTAGTTGGACCATAATTTATTTTTCAACAGGACAATGACCCCAAACGCACCTCCAGGCTGTGTAAGGGCTATTTGACCATGAAGGAGAGTGATGGGGTGCTGCGCCAGATGACCTGGCCTCCACAGTCACCGGACCTGAACCCAATCGAGATGGTTTGGGGTGAGCTGGACCGCAGAGTGAAGGCAAAAGGGCCAACAAGTGCTAAGCCTCTCTGGGAACTCCTTCAAGACTGTTGGAAGACCATTTCAGGTGACTACCTCTGGAAGCTCATCAAGAGAATGCCAAGAGTGTGCAAAGCAGTAAGCAAAGCAAAAGGTGGCTACTTTGAAGAACCATGAATATGACATATTTTCAGATGTTTCACACTTTTTTGTTATGTATATAATTCCACATGTGATAA
The DNA here is from genome assembly GCF_014858855.1 of Bufo gargarizans. NCBI lineage: Eukaryota > Metazoa > Chordata > Amphibia > Anura > Bufonidae > Bufo > Bufo gargarizans. The sequence goes on from NC_058082.1 coordinate 3,730,501, forward strand.
TTCATAGTTTTGATGCCTTCAGTGTGAATCTACAATTTTCATAGTCATGAAAATAAAGAAAACTCTTTGAATGAGAAGGTGCGTCCAAACTTTTAGTCTGTACTGTATATTTGAGGCACTCCAGGAGGATCCACAATTTAGGAGTGCACAGGAGTGGAGAAGGGAGGACATGCGTGATTTAAGGGAGTTGGAACTTCCCAGTGAGCTCGGATTGAGGACTGATTTGGACTTTTTAGTTACACAGGAATGGGAGCTGGAACAGGCATACCAAAAACTGTTCGACAGTGCTCAACGGCATGACCCAGGAAGCACAGATGTCATGGAACTACTAGTCCCAGCTGAAGAGCTGGCATCAGGGAAGGGCACTGCTGACCTCCGCCCAGCACCAAATGCACCTCTGAAACTCCAGGGAGCAAGGGCAGACAGATGCAGAGGAACTACTAGCCCCAGCTGAAGAGTTGTCATCAGGGCAAAGCTCCACAGGCCTCTGCCTACAACAATCCGTGAACCCTGGAGATTCTCTCCAAGGCCACCAAACTGGCAGTTTACTTCCCAGCAGAAGAGCTGGAAACAGGGCAGAGTGCTGTTAGCCTCTGCCCCGCACCCATTGCCTCGTTACCAGCTACAGAGGTAGGGGACCTGATAGATGGGTGCTGGGGGGGAACTCCATTTGGCAGGTGGAGATGGGACCAAGGTCTCTCCACCGGCCCTACAGGGATGCAAGGCAGTCGGCCCAGATACCCAACGGCAGCCAGGTTCAGGGAGTAGGGACAGTTGGTCCTGCTCCCCAGTAGCAGTATGTTTTGCATGGAGAGGAGACAACCATTCTCTCTCCCCAGCGGCAGTGTACCTTGCAGGGAGAGGAGAGGATCGTGTCTCTTCCCCAGCGGCAGTGTACCTTGCAGGGAGAGGAGAGCATCGTCTCTCTTCCCCAGCGGCAGTGTACCTTGCAGGGAGAGGAGAGGATCGTGTCTCTTCCCCAGCGGCAGTGTACCTTGCAGGGAGAGGAGATCATCGTCTCTCTTCCCCAGCGGCAGTGTACCTTGCAGGGAGAGGAGACAACCGGTCTCTCTCCCCAACCACAGGGGGACAGCACACCTAACTCCGATGGTGCGGATGGGACCGCGGTCTCTGCACCAGACCTACATGGATGCTGGACGGCCGGTACAGATCCCCAACCATCCCGCAGGAATGCCAGTAGGAGGAGGTAAGCGATCCCTCCTCTCCACCACAGACCCGCAACCAGGTCCTGGGGGTAGGATTCCTTGACCACATCCCAGCAGAAGAGCTGGCATCTGGGTAGAGCACCGCTGGCCTCTGCCCTACCTGCCCCTTTGTTACAGGGCAGAACTGTGCACCAGTTTTCCCAGCTGAAGCGCTGGCACCAGAGCAGGGTACCGCTGATCTGTGCCCACAAAGCAACCTCCACTCCCAGCCAGAGAGCAACACGGAGACCCAGGGACAAGAGGTAGCCGACCTCTCCCCCCAGCAGCAGAAGGCATTCCAGGGAGAAAAGGTAGCCGATCTCTCCTCCCAGCGGCAGATGGAGACACAGGGAGAAGAGGTGGCCGACCTCTCCTCCCAGCGGCAGATGGAGACCCAGGGAGAAGAGGTAGCCGACCTCTCTCCCCAGTGTCAGAGAGTTCCAGGAAGAAGAGGTAGCCGACCTCTCCCCCCAGCAGCAGATGGAGACCCAGGGAGAAGAGGTAGCCGACCTCTCTCCCCAGCGGCAGATGGAGACCCAGGGAGAAGAGGTAGCCGACCTCTCTCCCCAGCGGCAGATGGAGACCCAGGGAGAAGAGGTAGCCGGCCTCTCTCCCCAGTGTCAGAGGGTTCCAGGAAGAAGAGGTAGCCGACCTCTCCCCCCAGTGTCAGAGGGTTCCAGGAAGAAGAGGTAGCCGACCTCTCTCCCCAGCGGCAGAGGGCGTTCCAGGAATAAGAGGTAGCCGACCTCTCTCCCCAACGGCAGAGGGTGTTCCAGGAATAAGAGGTAGGCGACCTCTCTCCCCAGCGGCAGATGGAGACCCAGGGAGAAGAGGTGGCCGACCTCTCCCCCCAGCGGCAGATGGAGACCCAGGGAGAAGAGGTAGCCGACCTCTCTCCCCAGCGGCAGATGGAGACCCAGGGAGAAGAGGTAGCCGACCTCTCTCCCCAGCGGCAGATGGAGACCCAGGGAGAAGAGGTAGCCGGCCTCTCTCCCCAGTGTCAGAGGGTTCCAGGAAGAAGAGGTAGCTGACCTCTCTCCCCAGCGGCAGATGGAGACCCAGGGAGAAGAGGTAGCCGACCTCTCTCCCCAGCGGCAGAGGGCGTTCCAGGAATAAGAGGTAGCCGACCTCTCTCCCCAACGGCAGAGGGTGTTCCAGGAATAAGAGGTAGCCGACCTCTCTCCCCAGCGGCAGATGGAGACCCAGGGAGAAGAGGTAGCTGACCTCTCTCCCCAGTGTCAGAGAGTTCCAGGAATAAGAGGTAGCTGACCTCTCTCCCCAGCGGCAGATGGAGACCCAGGGAGAAGAGGTAGCCGGCCTCTCTCCCCAGTGTCAGAGGGTTCCAGGAAGAAGAGGTAGCCGACCTCTCTCCCCAGCGGCAGGGGGAGCTCCAGGAATAAGAGGTAGGCGACCTCTCTCCCCAGCGGCAGATGGAGACCCAGAGAGAAGAGGTAGCCGACCTCTCTCCCCAGCGGCAGTGTGTTTAAACAGGAGATGATGTGGGTGGCATCACTCTCCTGCAGCAGAGTCAAGCGGACCAGTTGGAAGAGGTTTTGGATTTATCTTGTCTAACACCGGTGCAGGACCAGTTGGGGGTCTGGTACCTGGTAAGTCTACTCTTGGGAGGGGAGAGATGTGATGGACTGAACCGTCACTGGGGCTGCTGGAGAAGACTGAGGGCCAGCCTCCTTCCTAGTGACTACGGACCTAGGATTTTGGAGATCCTCCTTGTTTGGTTGAACCAGGTGTCCGGGGCACGTGAACGGCTGTTGCAGTGGAGCCTGTCCCTACAGCCATTCACTTTCACAATCTAAGACCGGCCTAGGAAACACAATGCGAATGCTGATGGACTATCTCGCCAAAAAGAACTGGAAGGGTGACTAACATGGACATCCCAAAGTGGACCCGTAGAGGGTCTCACCTGATCTGCCATCCTTTAACTTGGGGGAGCTATGTGACGACATGGTCATCAGTTTGAGTTTAAATGTGTATTGGTGTTGGATATGTGTAACTATGTTATACTGTGTAACTTGTAAACCAAAGACTGTCAGCACCCAACCCCCCCTTCGTTATCTCCCATTGTACTCTGAAAGCGCATATATAGAACTCGCACTAAGCCTGATCAGGCTTAGATAAACCATGGCAAGCCGAATGCCTGTCAAGGCGTCCGGTTGCCATGGTAACAATCGGAACACTGCAACAGCGCATCGGCCCGATGGAGGAGGGAGCTCCCTCCCACAGTTTACCCTTCAAGCATCGGCCGCTGCCACAGCAGAGCAGCAGCCCGACGGTTAGCCCCCTCCATACAGAGGTCCCTAAGGACAACTGGTTCAAGAAGAGTGTTAGCTGGACATTACAGCTAAGTGAGCCAACACTCTGCCCGCTGCAGCTCTGCCATCCTGAAAGGGTTGAGGTGGGGGGGAATGCTGCGCGCTCTGCCATTTTGGCATCTTGAAGGGGGTATTAACCCTTCAAGCATCGGCCCGCTGTCAGGGCAGAGCAGCGGCCCGATGGTTAGCCCCTCCATACAGCAAGACCACGGCATGGGAGGGGTTAAACAGCTGTTTCAAGCAGAGTGTTAGCTGGACATTACAGCTCACACTCTGCCATCCTGAAAGGAAGGGGGTGCTGGGCGCTCTGCATCTCCTGAGCCGAGAGAGGAGCGGACGGCAGCGGGGGAACTGTGGCCTCTATGGCCAGTCGGGCTGCAGGGAAACTTGTGTGGAGCGCTGTGTCCGTGTGGAGCGCTGTGTCCTGATTGGACGCCGCGCATGCCCAGTGCAAAACTGATGACACACAGGGATTTTATATTATAGATACACAACCATGACTATCCTGCCAGGCCCTTCGCACTAATTCTACTTACTTGGCTCCATGCGTCGCTCCTGGTCTCTGCACCGCTGCATCGCGGGTGACAGTGTGGAGGATCACCCCGCTGGCCTCCTGCCATATACTGATACCCCCCCCTCACAGTAGTTATGCCCAGATATGTGCCCCCTCACAGTAGTTATGGCCAGATATGTGCCCCCCCCCACAGTAGTTATGGCCAGATATGTGCCCCCCCCCCCACAGTAGTTATGGCCAGATATGTGCCCCCCCCCCCCACAGTAGTTATGGCCAGATATGTGCCCCCCCCCACAGTAGTTATGCCCAGATATGTGCCCCCCCCTCACAGTAGTTATGCCCAGATATGTGCCCCCCCCTCACAGTAGTTATGCCCAGATAGGTGCCCCATCGCAGGAGTTAGGGCCAGATAGGTGCCCCATCGCAGGAGTTAGGGCCAGATAGGTGGCCCCTCGCAGGAGTTAGGGCCAGATAGGTGGCCCCTCGCAGGAGTTAGGGCCGGATAGGTGGCCCCTCGCAGGAGTTAGGGCCAGATAGGTGGCCCCTCGCAGGAGTTAGGGCCAGATAGGTGGCCCCTCGCAGGAGTTAGGGCCGGATAGGTGGCCCCTCGCAGGAGTTAGGGCCAGATAGGTGGCCCCTCGCAGGAGTTAGGGCCAGATAGGTGGCCCCTCGCAGGAGTTAGGGCCAGATAGGTGGCCCCTCGCAGGAGTTAGGGCCTGCTTCCTCCGATGATCATCGTTCCCCAGCAGCGGGATGCGGTCACACGTGGCGCTGCGGTGTAGGAGGAGTCCATCGGCTGATTCCCAGCTCCTCCTACAGAGTCCAGCAGCATGATGGGTGACAGATATCCCGCTGGCAGCTGAATGGTGAGGAGGAGTGGACCGCTCCCTGCTTCACAGTCAGATGAGAGCGGGACATATCTCGGCCGTATTGGGACCACTGGTCAGGACGGTTAGGAGGTATGCTGTACATAATAGTATATAATAATATATACACAGCAGTGACTGTCCTACAGAAGAGATGACTGCTCTACACCCGACTATGCTCCAAATACCTGCACATCGTAGTATATTATATATACACAGCCATGACTATCCTGCCGGAGATGCAAGATACGAGTCCTCTACATATTGCTATCCTCCAAATACATGGAAATGGTAGTACATCCCTATATATAAACAGCCATGACTATCATGCAAAACAAACCAGAAACGAGTCTTCTACACCCGGCTAGCCTCTATATCCTTCCACACAATAGTATTTCATTTGCAACAAAGGAGAGAAAAGAAAAAAGAATGCGGCATTCACCAAAAATATGCGGCACTCGCCAAAAATACTCTTTACAGCTTTATTCACATAAAGCTTGAAAAAGCGCAACAAGCGCAAAACGGCTGTCGCCTCCTAGCTGGGTAGAGCTGCAAAGAGTATTTCTTGGTGAGTGCCGCATTCTATCTTTCACGTTTGTTTTTCATGCTGAGCACCACTACTCGATCAGGGCAGCACCAAATGAAATCCCACGCCTACAGCAGTGCCGACCGTATCCTCCACATATTACTACAATAGTATATAATTATATACACAGCCAGGACTATCCTGCTAAATATAAGAGTCCTCAACACCCAGCTCCATCCACCCATTCACCATATGACTGCACAGGATAATATATTATTATGTGTATATACAGCCATGACTATCCTGCAGGAGATATGAGGCCTCTACACTCGGCTATCCTCCATATACCTGCACATATTATATATACAGCCATGACTATCCTGCAGGAGATATGAGCCCTCTACACTCGGCTATCCTCCATATACCTGCACATATTATATATACAGCCATGACTATCCTGCAGGAGATATGAGCCCTCTACACTTGGCTAATCCATATACTTGCACATATTATATATTCAGCCAGGGCTATCCTGCAGGAGATATGAGCCCTCTACACTTGGCTATCCTCCATATACCTGCAAATATTATATATACAGCCATGACTATCCCGCAGGAGATATGAGCCCTCTACACTTGGCTAATCCATATACCTGCACATATTATATATTCAGCCATGACTATCCTGCAGGAGATATGAGCCCTCTACACTTGGCTATCCTCCATATACCTGCACATATTATATATACAGCCATGACTATCCCGCAGGAGATATGAGCCCTCTACACTTGGCTAATCCATATACCTGCACATATTATATATTCAGCCAGGGCTATCCTGCAGGAGATATGAGCCCTCTACACTCGGCTAATCCATATACCTGCATATATTATATATACAGCCATGACTATCCTGCAGGAGATATGAGCCCTCTACACTCGGCTATCCTCCATATACCTGCACATATTATATATACAGCCAGGACTATCCTGCAGGAGATATGAGCCTTCTACACTTGGCTAATCCATATACCTGCACATATTATATATTCAGCCAGGGCTATCCTGCAGGAGATTCTAGATACGAGTCCTCTACCCCGATGCACCATATGCCTGCACATGATGATAGTATATTATTATATGTTTATACAGCCATGACTATCCTGCAGGAGATATGAGCCCTCTACACTCGGCTATCCTCCATATACCTGCACCATATGCCTGCACATGATAATAATATATTATTATAAGTTTATACAGCCAGGGCTATCCTGCAGGAGATATGAGCCCTCTACACTCGGCTATCCTCCATATACCTGCACCATATGCCTGCACATGATAATAGTATATTATTATATGTTTATACAGCCAGGGCTATCCTGCAGGAGATATGAGCCCTCTACACTCGGCTATCCTCCATATACCTGCACCATATGCCTGCACATGATAATAGTATATTATTATATGTTTATACAGCCAGGGCTATCCTGCAGGAGATATGAGCCCTCTACACTCGGCTATCCTCCATATACCTGCACCATATGCCTGCACATGATAATAGTATATTATTATATGTTTATACAGCCAGGGCTATCCTGCAGGAGATATGAGCCCTCTACACTCGGCTATCCTCCATATACCTGCACCATATGCCTGCACATGATAATAGTATATTATTATATGTTTATACAGCCAGGGCTATCCTGCAGGAGATATGAGCGCTCCACACCCGGGTATCCTCAGGATGCTAGGTGCTGCAGCAGGCAGTTGTATGTTCTTCTAAAGTATTCCTGCTCATGTCTGCATGTCAGCTCAACGTTAATGATCTGCATGTCTCCTCCAGGGTCCCTCAAGGGTGGCTGCCTGCAGGGCGCCTCTCCAGCAACGACTCCATTGTCCTGACCTTTGCTCTGAAGCAGCAGAATGTAGATAAGTTGGAGGATCTGGTGAGGAGAGTGTCCGATCCTGACTCCCCCCATTATGGTAAGTGATAAGTGACTATGTACAGCGCTGTGGAATATATCAGTGATATATAGAAGTGATGAGAATGTCTGTACAGCGCTGTGGAATATGTCAGTGATATATAGAAGTGATGAGAATGTCTGTACAGCGCTGTGGAATATGTCAGTGATATATAAGTGATGAGAATGTCTGTACAGCGCTGTGGAATATGTCAGTGATATATAAGTGATGAGAATGTCTGTACAGCGCTGTGGAATATATCAGTGATATATAGAAGTGATGAGAATGTCTGTACAGCGCTGTGGAATATGTCAGTGATATATAGAAGTGATGAGAATGTCTGTACAGCGCTGTGGAATATGTCAGTGATATATAAGTGATGAGTGTCTGTACAGCGCTGTGGAGTATGTCAGTGATATACAAGGGATGAGAATGTCTGTACAGCGCTGTGGAATATGTCAGTGATATATAGAAGTGATGAGAATGTCTGTACAACGCTGTGGAATATGTCAGTGATATATAAGTGATGTGTCTGTACAGCGCTGTGGAATATGTCAGTGATATATAAGGGATGAGAATGTCTGTACAGCGGTGTGGAATATGGCAGTGATATACAAGGGATGAGAATGTCTGTACAGCGCTGTGGAATATGTCAGTGATATATAAGTGATGAGAATGTCTGTACAACGCTGTGGAATATGTCAGTGATATATAAGTGATGTGTCTGTACAACGCTGTGGAATGTGTCAGTGATATATAAGGGATGAGAATGTCTGTACAGCGCTGTGGAATATGTCAGTGATGTATAAGTGATGAGAATGTCTGGACAGCGCTGTGGAATGTCAGTGATATATCAGTGATGAGAATGTCTGTACAGCGCTGTGGAATATGTCAGTGATATATAAGGGATGAGAATGTCTGTACAGCGCTGTGGAATATGGCAGTGACGTATAAGTGATGAGAATGTCTGTACAGCGCTGTGGAATATGGCAGTGACGTATAAGGGATGAGAATGTCTGTACAGCGCTGTGGAATATGGCAGTGACGTATAAGTGATGAGAATGTCTGTATAGCGCTGTGGAATATGGCAGTGACGTATAAGGGATGAGAATGTCTGTACAGCGCTGTGGAATATGTCAGTGACGTATAAGGGATGAGAATGTCTGTACAGCGCTGTGGAATATGTCAGTGACGTATAAGTGATGAGAATGTCTGTACAGCGCTGTGGAATATGGCAGTGACGTATAAGTGATGAGAATGTCTGTACAGCGCTGTGGAATATGGCAGTGACGTATAAGGGATGAGAATGTCTGTACAGCGCTGTGGAATATGGCAGTGACGTATAAGGGATGAGAATGTCTGTACAGCGCTGTGGAATATGGCAGTGACGTATAAGGGATGAGAATGTCTGGACAGCGCTGTGGAATATGTCAGCGACGTATAAGGTATGAGAATGTCTGGACAGCGCTGTGGAATATGGCAGTGACGTATAAGGGATGAGAATGTCTGGACAGCGCTGTGGAATATGTCAGCGACGTATAAGGGATGAGAATGGCTGGACAGCGCTGTGGAATATGGCAGTGATGTATAAGGGATGAGAATGGCTGGACAGCGCTGTGGAATATGGCAGTGATATATAAGGGATGAGAATGGCTGGACAGCGCTGTGGAATATGTCAGTGATATATAAGTGATGAGAATGTCTGTACAGCGCTGTGGAATATGTCAGCGATGTATAAGGGATGAGAATGGCTGGACAGCGCTGTGGAATATGTCAGTGATATATAAGGGATGAGAATGGCTGGACAGCGCTGTGGAATATGTCAGCGACGTATAAGGGATGAGAATGGCTGGACAGCGCTGTGGAATATGGCAGTGATGTATAAGGGATGAGAATGTCTGGACAGCGCTGTGGAATATGTCAGTGATATATAAGGGATGAGAATGGCTGGACAGCGCTGTGGAATATGTCAGCGACGTATAAGGGATGAGAATGGCTGGACAGCGCTGTGGAATATGTCAGCGATGTATAAGGGATGAGAATGGCTGGACAGCGATGTGGAATATGTCAGCGACGTATAAGGGATGAGAATGGCTGGACAGCGCTGTGGAATATGTCAGCGACGTATAAGGGATGAGAATGGCTGGACAGCGCTGTGGAATATGTCAGCGACGTATAAGGGATGAGAATGGCTGGACAGCGCTGTGGAATATGTCAGCGACGTATAAGGGATGAGAATGGCTGGACAGCAATAGTAATGCCCACATGTGCCCCCTTCACAGCAGTAATGCCCACTTGTACCCCTTCAGAGTAGCTATGCCCAGATTGTGTCCCCCTTCACAGTAAAATAACTGAAATAAAGTCACCTAAATGGGAGGAAATGCTCAAAACCCCCAAACACTGTGGCGTGTTTATAACCGGGGGAGCAATTCCTCCGCATGTGATCCGTTGCGAACGGCAATCCCCAGCAAAAACGCATACAATGGAGGATGTCGGCAGCGGACCACATGCACCACAATGGCCTCCTACACAAGATAAGGTAATGTGTGGACGCAAATATAAAAATACATAAATCGCTGCAAAAGGGGCCCCACAATGATATGCAACTGACAACACGGGCTAATCCCTCAGGCTGATGTTAAGAACGGAGACTTTAGCCATTGTAATCCTGTCAGGAACACATCGGAGCCCTTGACAGTAGTTATGGCCAGATATGTGCCCCCTCACAGTAGTTATGGCCAGATATGTGCCCCCCTCACAGTAGTTATGGCCAGATATGTGCCCCCCTCACAGTAGTTATGGCCAGATATGTGCCCCCCTCACAGTAGTTATACCCAGATATGTGCCCCCTCACAGTAGTTATACCCAGATATGTGCCCCCTCACAGTAGTTATACCCAGATATGTGCCCCCTCACAGTAGTTATACCCAGATATGTGCCCCCTCACAGTAGTTATGGCCAGATATGTGCCCCCCTCACAGTAGTTATACCCAGATATGTGCCCCCCTCACAGTAATTATGGCCAGATATGTGCCCCCCTCACAGTAGTTATGGCCAGATATGTGCCCCCTCACAGTAGTTATGGCCAGATATGTGCCCCCCTCACAGTAGTTATGGCCAGATATGTGCCCCCCTCACAGTAGTTATGGCCAGATATGTGCCCCCCTCACAGTAGTTATGGCCAGATATGTGCCCCCCTCACAGTAGTTATGGCCAGATATGTGCCCCCCTCACAGTAGTTATACCCAGATATGTGCCCCCCTCACAGTAGTTATACCCAGATATGTGCCCCCTCACAGTAGTTATACCCAGATATGTGCCCCCTCACAGTAGTTATACCCAGATATGTGCCCCCTCACAGTAGTTATACCCAGATATGTGCCCCTCACAGTAGTTATACCAGATATAGCGTGTGTGTATGTGGTAGGTGTATAGTGTGTGTGTGTGTGTGTGTGGTAGGTGTATAGTGTGTGTGTGTGTGTGTGGTAGGTGTATAGTGTGTGTGTGTGTGTGTGTGGTAGGTGTATAGTGTGTGTGGTAGGTGGATAGCATGTGTGTGTGTGGTAGGTGTATAGCATGTGTGTGTGTGTGTGTGTGGTAGGTGTATAGTGTGTGTGTGTGTGTGTGTGTGGTAGGTGTATAGTGTGTGTGTGTGTGGTAGGTGCATAGCGTGTGTGTGTGTGGTAGGTGTATAGTGTGTGTATGTGGGTTGGTGTATAGTGTGTGTGTGTGTATGTGGTTGGTGTATAGTGCTGTGCTGGTGTGGTATGTGTATAGTGTGTGTATGTGGTTGGTGTATAGTGTGTGTGTGTGTGTATGTGGTTGGTGTATAGTGTGTGTGGTTGGTGTATAGTGTGTATGTGGTAGGTGTATAGTGTGTGTGTGTGTGTATGTGGTAGGTGAATAGCGTGTGTGTATGTGGTTGGTGTATAGTGTGTGTGGTTGGTGTATAGTGTGTATGTGGTAGGTGTATAGTGTGTGTGTGTGTATGTGGTAGGTGCATAGCGTGTGTGTGTGTGGTAGGTGTATAGTGTGTGTATGTGGTTGGTGTATAGTGTGTGTGTGTGTATGTGGTTGGTGTATAGTGTGTGTGGTTGGTGTATAGTGTGTATGTGGTAGGTGTATAGTGTGTGTGTGTGTATGTGGTAGGTGAATAGCGTGTGTGTATGTGGTAGGTGTATAGCTTGTGTGTGGTAGGTGTATAGCTTGTGTGTGGTAGGTGTATAGTGTGTGTGTGTGTGTGGTAGGTGTATAGTGTGTGTGTGGTAGGTGTATAGTGTGTGTGTGGTAGGTGTATAGTGTGTGTGTGGTAGGTGTATAGTGTGTGTGTGGTTGGTGTATAGTGTGTGTGTGGTAGGTGTATAGTGTGTGTGTGTGGTAGGTGTATAGTGTGTGTGTGTGGTGTGTGGTAGATGTATAGTGTGTGTGTATGTGGTAGGTGAATAGCGTGTGTGTGTATGTGGTAGGTGTATAGCTTGTGTGTGGTAGGTGTATAGCTTGTGTGTGGTAGGTGTATAGCTTGTGTGTGGTAGGTGTATAGTGTGTGTGTGTGGTAGGTGTATAGTGTGTGTGTGTGGTAGGTGTATAGTGTGTGTGTGGTAGGTGTATAGTGTGTGTGTGGTAGGTGTATAGTGTGTGTGTGGTAGGTGTATAGTGTGTGTGTGGTAGGTGGTATAGTGTGTGTGTGTGTGTGGTAGATGTATAGTGTGTGTGTGTGTGTGTGTGTGTGTGTGTGGTAGGTGTATAGTGTGTGTGGTAGGTGTATAGTGTGTGTGTGTGTGTGTGTGGTAGGTGTATAGCTTGTGTGTGGTAGGTGTATAGTGTGGTGTGTGTGTGTGTGGTAGGTGTATAGGTGTGTGTGTGTGTGTGTGTGGTAGGTGTATAGTGTGTGTGGTAGGTGTATATGTGTGTGTGTGTGTGTGTGTGGTAGGTGTATAGTGTGTGTGTGGTAGGTGTATAGTGTGTGTGTGTGTTGTAGGTGTATAGCTTGTGTGTGGTAGGTGTATATAGTGTGTGTGTGTGTGTGTGTGTGGTAGGTGTATTGTGTGTGTGTGTGTGTGGTAGGTGTATTGTGTGTGTGTGTGTCTGTGTGGTAGGTGTATGTAGATGATGTATGTATGTTTTATGTATTATAAGGCGCTATTACTTCCATGGAGCTGTACATCTACGAGGGGGTTCACATACATAACATAAAACACAAGCTCAATGAGCATGAACTTACGTACAGACTGGTACAGAGAGGAGAGGACCCTGCCCGCAAGAGCTTACACTCTACAAGGGGAGGACACAGTAGGTGAGGGTAGAAGCTGCTCGTCTGGCTGTGTGCATGCTCATTGCAAGGGGTAGGCTTTCCTGAAGAGGCAGTTTTCAGGTTACCTTTTGAAGGTTTGGATGTTGGGGTAGAGAGTACTAATCTAGGAGATAGGCAGGGGAGATGTAGATGACGAGAGAGCAGAGGAGGGGGTCTTGTGAGGATCGGAGATTACGTGTGGGGATGTACCAGTGGAGCAAATCCGAGATGTGAGAAGGGGATAGGTTGTGGACGGCCTTCTATTTCTAGTTGTAAGCATCTTGAACTGAATTCACTGAGCAATGGAGAGCTTGTCGGAGGGGAGAGGCAGAGGAGAAGCGCGGGGAGAGGTGGATTGAACGGGCAGCAGAGTTGAGGATAGATTGGAGGGGTGCGAGAGTGCTGGATGGGAGGCCACACAGACGGATGTTGCAGTAGTCCAGGTGGGAGATGACGAGAGAATGCACTAGTATTTTAGTTGGCTAACTGGTGAGGAAGGCGTGAAGACGAGAGATGTTCTTGAGTTGGAGGCAGCAGGTGGAGGTGAGGGTTTTGATGTGTGGCTTAAAGGACAGGGCAGGATCCAATGTTACCCCCAGGCAGTAGGCCACGAGACTGGAGAAAGCGTGGTGCTATTAACTGTGATGGACAGGTCAGGTAGGGGGGTGAGTGACCTGGGGAAAGATGATGAATTCTGTTTTCTTAATGCTGAATTTTAGGAAGCAGTTAGAGAAAAATGAAGATATTGCTGACACGCTGGGATTCTGGATAGGAGGGAAGGGACATGTGGGCCGGAGAGAGAGACCTGAGTGTGGAGGTTGGAGGTGTGATTGGAAGCCATGGGACTCTATGAGCTGTCCCAGGCCGAATGTATAAGTGAATAAAAGCAGGGGACCCAGGACAGAGCCTTGAGGGACACCAACAGAGAGGGGCGTGATGAGGAGGTAGTGTATGAATGGGAAACGCTGAAGGTTCTGTTGGTGAGGTACGAGGAGATCCAGGAGAGGGTTGAGAGGTTTTGTAACAGGAGAGAGTGGTCAGCAGTGTCAAAGGCAGAGGACAGGTTAAGGAGTAGAACAGTGTAATGTAGAAGGCAGAGGACAGGTCTAGGAGGAGAACAGAGTAATATAGAAGGCAGAGGACAGGTCTAGAAGGAGGAGAACAGAGTAATGTAGAAGGCAGAGGAGAGGTCCAGGAGGAGCACAGAGTAATGTAGAAGGCAGAGGACAGGTCTAGAAGGAGGAGCACATAGTAATGTAGAAGGCAGAGGACAGGTCTAGAAGGAGGAGCACACAGAGTAATATAGAAGGCAGAGGACAGGTCTAGAAGGAGGAGCACAGAGTAATGTAGAAGGCAGAGGACAGGTCTAGAAGGAGGAGCACACAGAGTAATGTAGAAGGCAGAGGACAGGACTAGAAGGAGGAGCACACAGAGTAATGTAGAAGGCAGAGGACAGGACTAGAAGGAGGAGCACAGAGTAATGTAGAAGGCAGAGGACAGGTCTAGAAGGAGGAGCACAGAGTAATGTAGAAGGCAGAGGACAGGTCTAGAAGGAGGAGCACAGAGTAGTGTAGAAGGCAGAGGACAGGTCTAGAAGGAGGAGCACAGAGTAATATAGAAGGCAGAGGACAGGTCTAGAAGGAGGAGCACAAAGTAATATAGAAGGCAGAGGACAGGTCTAGAAGGAGGAGCACAGAGTAATATAGAAGGCAGAGGACAGGTCTAGAAGGAGGAGCACAAAGTAATATAGAAGACAGAGGACAGGTCTAGAAGGAGGAGCACAGAGTAATGTAGAAGGCAGAGGACAGGTCTAGAAGGATGAGCATAGAGTAATATAGAAGGCAGATGACAGGTCTAGAAGGAGGAGCACAGAGTAATGTAGAAGGCAGAGGACAGGTCTAGAAGGAGGAGCACAGAGTAATGTAGAAGGCAGAGGACAGGTCTAGAAGGAGGAGCACAGAGTAATGTAGAAGGCAGAGGACAGGTCTAGAAGGAGGAGCACAGAGTAATGTAGAAGGCAGAGGACAGGTCTAGAAGGAGGAGCACAGAGTAATGTAGAAGGCAGAGGACAGGTCTAGAAGGATGAGCATAGAGTAATATAGAAGGCAGATGACAGGTCTAGAAGGAGGAGCACAGAGTAATGTAGAAGGCAGAGGACAGGTCTAGAAGGAGGAGCACAGAGTAATGTAGAAGGCAGAGGACAGGTCTAGAAGGAGGAGCACAGAGTAATGTAGAAGGCAGAGGACAGGTCTAGAAGGAGGAGCACAGAGTAATGTAGAAGGCAGAGGACAGGTCTAGAAGGAGGAGCACAGAGTAATGTAGAAGGCAGAGGACAGGTCTAGAAGGAGGAGCACAGAGTAATGTAGAAGGCAGAGGACAGGTCTAGAAGGAGGAGCACAGAGTAATGTAGAAGGCAGAGGACAGCTCTAGAAGGAGGAGCACAGAGTAATGTAGAAGGCAGAGGACAGCTCTAGAAGGAGGAGCACAGAGTAATGTAGAAGGCAGAGGACAGCTCTAGAAGGAGGAGGAGGAAAGATTTCATTGTCTCCAGCTTCTAGGCTTCTGCTTCTCCCACAAGCACAGTCCAGAATAGACTAGCACTTTCTCTAAAGAACAAACAGAGCTGAACTGAAGTGGCTGATGCAATACTAACTGGTAAGGTCCTCCCTCAGAGGGAAATGCTGGTTCGGTAGCGTCTAAACTCCACGAGCCGTAGGGACCTTGTGATGTCACATGACATTGGAAGCCTCGGTCACAAAATCACCATGTAAACGCCATGATTAAGCTTAGTTATTATTTATGTTATATGACTAGTCTTCAAGACCACGGCACATGGGATGTAGATATTAACCTTCTGCTACATCCCACGGCTGCTTCAAACCCATGTGACTTTAAAATGTCATTTGACCCGGTGACATCAAAAGGTCCCTAAAGTTCCTGGTACAGAGACTACCAAGCTAGTTCCCTTTTCTGTTACAGGGCATGATTAACTAAACAGCGACCCCTCCAGACAGCTTTTAGGAATGCATTCAAAGAAGATCATAATAGAAAGCATGAACTCTCTTGGTAATGTACCAAATAATACTTTGCAGGGCCCCTGTTCTGGGGTACTGCATACCCCCTAGTAGAGATAAGCTTGCCACATAGATCTTCTGCAAAACAAGCAGCATGCATAGACACATGCGACTCTGGTTAGGCTGGTTTCAGTGCAGGGATTTGGTCTGAAGCCAAATTGTAGCAGATCAAATAGTGAGTGGGATGAGAGGACAGTTTGAGATGGACATCTTGTTCCAGGAGTTCTGATGTGCATGGGAGTAGTTAGATAGGGCGATGGCTGGATAAAGAAGGTGGGTCCAGGGAAGGCTTCTTAAGTATTGGTGTGATGGAGGCACGTTCAAAAAGAGCCTAAAAAAAAGGTGTAAGACAGCCTGTCCCTGCAAGAAGATCCCCCACACGGAGGGAGAAAGGCTGAAAGAAAACATCAAAGATCCAATTTTATGGAAACAGATATACAAAATAGAATAAATAGGAGGACAAAAAACCTCTACGGGACGGTCTCCAGACATGAGAACCCCCACATAAAGGTTGGAAACTCGTGTCATTGCCCAGAAGTGAGTAACCTCATTACCATCAAAATGAATGTGCCCTTTGGGGTGGAATCCTGCGCAGTGTACCCCATACTGCAATGGGGGGTGGTCACCCCCACCCTCAAATCCCCACACTTCCCAGTCACTGTAGGACCAAGAAGAAGGGAGAGAAGGAACCCCAACATGAAAAGTCAGGTAACAACCCACCTGTAGATATGTCTGAGCCGGGAGTCAGAGGCCAAACACAACTCCAAGCGTTTCCTGTATTCGTCAGGAGGTTCCAACCTTTTGAGGGAGTGCGTTTATGTGTGGAAGGGGGGGGGGGGTTCTCGTGTCTGAAGACCGTCCCATAGAGGATTTCTGTCCTCATACTTATTCTTTAAAGTATATTCTATTTATTTGTAAATCTGTTTCAATAAAATTGGATCTTTTATACATTTTTTCTGCCTTTTTCCGCCACGTGGTGGATTTCCTTGTGGGTTTATCTTCCATGATCCATTCCTGCTATAATTCCAGTTCTGCACTTATTAGTTGCACTTCAGATGTATGGTATGTGTGTGTATGTACAGTATGTGTATGGTATATGTATGTAGATTATGTACAGTATGTGTATGTATGTAGAATATGTATGTACGGTATGTGTATGGTATATGTATGTAGATTATGTACAGTATGTGTATGTAGAATATGTATGTATGGTATGTGTATGGTGTATGTATGTAGATTGTGTATGTAGATTATGTGTGTACGGTGTACAGTACAGACCAAAAGTTTGGACGCACCTTCTCATTCAAAGAGTTTTCTTTATTTCCATGACTATGACAATTGTAGATTCACACTGAAGGCATCAAAACTATGAATTATCACATGTGGAATTATATACATAACAAAAAAGTGTGAAACAACTGAAAATATGTCATATTCTAGGTTCTTCACAGTAGCCGCCTTTTGCTTTGATTACTGCTTTGCACACTCTTGGCATTCTCTTGATGAGCTTCAAGAGGTAGTCACCTGAAATGGTCTTCCAACAGTCTTGAAGGAGTTCCCAGAGATGCTTAGCACTTGTTGGCCCTTTTGCCTTCACTCTGCGTCCAGCTCACCCCAAACCATCTCGATTAGGTTCAGGTCCGGTGACTGTGGAGGCCAGGTCATCTGGCGCAGCACCCCATCACTCTCCTTCATGGTCAAATAGCCCTTACACAGCCTGGAGGTGCGTTTGGGGTCATTGTCCTGTTGAAAAATAAATGATGGTCCAACTAAACGCAAACCGGATGGAATAGCATGCCGCTGCAAGATGCTGTGGTAGCCATGCTGGTTCAGTATGCCTTCAATTCTGAATAAATCCCCAACAGTGTCACCAGCAAAGCCCCCCCCCACACCATCACACCTCCTCCTCCATGCTTCACGGTGGGAACCAGGCATGTAGAGTCCATCCGGTCACCTTTTCTGCGTCGCACAAAGACACGGTGGTTGGAACCAAAGATCTCACATTTGGACTCATCAGACCAAAGCACAGATTTCCACTGGTCTAATGTCCATTCCTTGTGTTCTTTAGCCCAAACAAGTCTCTTCTGCTTGTTGCCTGTCCTTAGCAGTGGTTTCCTAGCAGATCTTCTACCATGAAGGCCTGATTCACACAGTCTCCTCCTAACAGTTGTTCTAGAGATGTGTCTGCTGCTAGAACTCTGGGTGGCATTGACCTGGTCTCTAATCTGAGCTGCTGTTAACCTGCGATTTCTGGGGCTGGTGACTCGGATGAACTTCTCCTCCGCAGCAGAGGTGACTCTTGGTCTTCCTTTCCTGGGGCCGTCCGCATGTGAGACAGTTTTCCCAATTTTTCGGACTGACTGACCTTCATTTCTTAAAGTAATGATGGCCACTCGTTTTTCTTTACTTGGCTGCTTTTTTTTTGCCATAACACAAATTCTAACAGTCTATTCAGTAGGACTATCAGCTGTGCATCCACCTGACTTCTCCACAACGCAACTGATGGTCCCAACCCCATTTATAAGGCAAGAAATCCCACTTATTACACCTGTGAAGTGAAGACCATTTCAGGTGACTACCTCTTGGAGCTCATCAAGAGAATGCCAAGAGTGTGCAAAGCAGTAATGAAAGCAAAAGGTGGCTACTGTGAAGAACCTAGAATATGACACATTTTCAGTTGTTTCACACTTGTTTGTTATGTATATAATTCCACATGTGATAATTCATAGTTTTGATGCCTTCAGTGTGAATCTACAATTGTCATAGTCATGAAAATAAAGAAAACTCTTTGAATGAGAAGGTGCGTCCAAACTTTTGGTCTGTACTGTATGTAGATTGTGTATGTACAGTACAATATAAAGCCAGAACCAGCATCCGAGTGTCTGCACTGTGCCTCCTGCAGGTCCCATGTCACCCCCACTGTAAGGTCATCCAAAGTCTCCATGACTCCACATCGAGGTATAATGCTGCCATCATTGTGGTCGCCACTTTTCACTTGAATCCTAAATACTGTAATACCTCTGATCCTACAGGCGACCCAGCATATCATGTTTCTCCCCTACATCTCCCATATATTTCGGTTTGGGTCACATTTTTCCTGGGTTCAAAGTTCTCCTCATGTTTTTTCTTTGAACCTGAACCAAAATGGAGATCTTTGTGTAGCATTCAGAAGGGTGGGCTGTTCGGTGGCTGGGCTTGATTCTCTAAAAATAAGGCCTATCAAGCTGCTCTGGACAGAAGCCGGTGGAGGCCCCATGTATTGTCTGAAATTGTGTAGGCCTCCCCTCTCCACCGTGCCATTGAGAAGCCTCAGGACACTTTATCCTGTTCTGGTACAAGGAATGTAGAAAAGTCAACAGGGTGAAGGTATTAGGGAGGCCATTGAAGGATAGAGGTCACAATGTGATTATTGCTCCTCCTCCGCACCCTCATTACTTCTCCACTCTGCTACATGACACATGCATGTGGTGGGTACGTCTTCAGGGCTCATGAATTTTGTGACATCTTCTTTGGTATCTCCTTCAGGTCAGTTCCTGTCCCTGGAGACTCTCCAGTCCCTTGTGCAGCCATCAGCCGATACCCTAAGGACAGTGAAGACCTGGCTGGAGAAGCACGAAATCCTAAACTGTGATAGCATTGTGACTGGAGACTTCTTGCAGTGCCAAACAGATGCCAGGTCAGCCTTGTGCCAGGGTCACCCATCATCTACCGCCTGTCTCAGTACAGGAGGACAGGATAGACCATCGCCTGTCACAGTACAGGAGGACAGAATAGACAGTCACCCGTCACAGTACAGGAGGACAGGATAGACAATGGCCTCAGTACAGGAGGACAGAATAGACAGTCGCCAGTCACAGTACAGGAGGACAGGATAGACAATGGCCTCAGTACAGGAGGACAGAATAGACAGTCGCCCGTCACAGTACAGGAGGACAGGATAGACAGTCACCCTTCACAGTACAGAAAAGAGGATAGACAGTCACCCTTCACAGTACAGGAGGACAGGATAGACAGTCACCCGTCACAGTACAGGAGGACAGGATAGACAGTCACCCGTCACAGTACAGGAGGACAGGATAGACAGTCACCCGTCACAGTACAGGAGGACAGGATAGACAGTCACCCGTCACAGTACAGGAGGACAGGATAGACAGTCACCCGTCACAGTACAGAAAAGAGGATAGACAGTCACCCTTCACAGTACAGGAGGACAGGATAGACAGTCACCCGTCACAGTACAGAAGAGAGGGATAGACGGTCACCAGTCACAGTACAGAAGAGAGGGATAGACGGTCACCAGTCACAGTACAGAAGAGAGGGATAGACTGTCACCAGTCACAGTACAGGAGCAGAGGCTAGATGGTCGTCTGTCTCAGCACAGAGGGGAAAGGATAGACAGACGCCAGTCACAGTACAGAAAAGAGGATAGACTGTCGCCTGTCACAGTACAAGAGGAGAGGTTAACATGTTGCCTGACACAGTACAGGAGGAGAGGATAGACAGTCACCTAGCACAGTACAGAAGAGAGGATAGACTATCATTTGTCACAGTACATAGGGAGAGGATAGACTGTCACCTGTCACAGTACAGACGAAGGCATAGACCTGCTTACCTTTAGAGAAATGGGAATAGCCAAAGTACCCAACCTGTCGATTGTGTTGAGGTTGACACCAATGTATGTGCCAAAGACAAGTCCGTATGATGGGGAGGCCGAACACTGGCAAACACAAGAGGGAGTAGCCATAGAGAAGGGCTGGTAGCTGGGGCGGACTGGAAACTTAAAGTGGCCCCAGTGTCCTAGGTGGGTCCAAATTGATGGAAGGTGGGGCTACACAAGTAGATGGGCCTAATGCAAGTTGTCAGGGTCAATAATACCATAGCACAGAACCTCATCCCAAAGAGGCAAATCCCACAGTGCAGCAAAGAATACCTCCCCAGCAGCTGTCCCTCCATGGTGGCCATCAATAGCTGCCACGTTCTGTCCTCCTACAATTATCTCTAATATGGACGTAGAGCAGGGTCTTAGGAGGTGAGATGTGGGTCACAACACCAGACCAGCCCACCTGGAGGGTTGGGGTATGGATTTTATCTGCCACCCCATTTGTGTCCCCATTACAAGCAGCACAGACTTCCTGCCATTGGTGAATAAAAAGTTTGAAGAAGTTTAGATAAAAATGGTTTCCTAGTCAAAAAACCACGTTCCCCGCAGCTCCTGCCCCTAGGCGCGGTCCTATCACCCGATCAAGCATCTCCATTCTATGTTACAGATCCGCAGAGAAGCTGCTGCCCGGATCCCAATTTATCCGATACGTGAAGGGGGAGAAAAGTGTCATCAGATCTAGTTCCTTGTACTCGCTGGATCCCAATGTGGCGGCACACATTGACTTTGGTGAGTCGCCAATGAGAAAAAGACATCCATTTAATGGGAAGAGGATAGACGGTAACCTGTCACAGTATGGAGGAGAGGATAGGTCATCTGTCACAGTACAGGAGGAGAGGATAGACGGTCACCTGTCACAGTACAGGAGGAGAGGATAGTCGGTCACCTGTCACAGTACAGGAGGAGAGGATAGTCGGTCACCTGTCACAGTACAGGAGGAGAGGATAGTCGGTCACCTGTCACAGTACAGGAGGAGAGGATAGTCAGTCACCTGTCACAGTACAGGAGGAGAGGATAGTCGGTCACCTGTCACAGTACAGGAGGAGAGGATAGTCAGTCACCTGTCACAGTACAGGAGGAGAGGATAGTCAGTCACCTGTCACAGTACAGGAGGAGAGGATAGTCAGTCATCTGTCACAGTACAGGAGGAGAGGATAGTCGGTCACCTGTCACAGTACAGGAGGAGAGGATAGTCGGTCACCTGTCACAGTACAGGAGGAGAGGATAGGTCATCTGTCACAGTACAGGAGGAGAGGATAGTCAGTCACCTGTCACAGTACAGGAGGAGAGGATAGTCAGTCACCTGTCACAGTACAGGAGGAGAGGATAGACAGTCACCTGTCACAGTACAGTAGGAGAGGATAGTAGGTCACCTGTGCAGTACAAAGGAGAGGATAGACAGTCACCTGTCACAGTACAGGAGGAGAGGATAAAAGGTTGGTTGTCATAGTACAGGAGGCTAGAGTGTCACCTATCTCAGTACAGGAGGAGATTGTAGAATGTCACCTAACACAGTACAGGAGGGGAGCATAGACTAGAATGTTACCTTTTCACAGTATAGAGTAGAGGATAGAAGGCTGCTTGTCTCAGTACTGAGCAGAGGATAGACAGTCACTTGTTACAGTACAGGAGGAGAGGATAGACAGTTATCTGTCACAGTAGTGAGGACTGATGGCTGCTTGTCTCAAGGATAGACAGTCACCTGTAGAAACAAGTATATACAGACAGCGTATGGCATGGTGATGTTTGTAGCTGGACATAGCTCACGCTTTCTCTGCCTTTTTCTACAGTTGGGGGACTTCACCGCTTTCCACAAGATCAGAAAGTACTGAGACGAGTGAAGGGCAAGCAGGATGAAGTGGCTGCTGAATTTCACTTGGGAGTCACCCCATCCATTTTACGTCAAAGATACAACCTGTCCACCAGTGATATCGGGACACATCCGAACAACAGCCAGGCCTGTGCTCAGGTACTTACCCTCCTGACCAGATCGTTCTCGGGTCACGTCCTACTCCAGGCCTATGCTCAGGTACTTACCCTCCTGACCAGATCATTCTCAAGTCACGTCCCACTCAAGGCCTGTGCTCAGGTACTTACCCTCCTGACCAGATCATTCTTGGGGAATGTCCCTCTCCAGGCCTGTGCTCAGACAGTAGCATGGTGCCGGAGTGGTGACACCACTCTGGGAGTTAGACATATATTCAGCAGTTTTTTTGTAATATAGGTGACTATAGGCGATAGAAGCCACGTAATGTATGTAGAATGGCAGAAGTCATAGATATCATTCGTCCTGGAACTAGAGGTAAAGACCGTTTTATGTAGGAGCTCATGACCACGTCCATACAGTCAGAGCAATGAACAGGGCTAGATTGGGATCTCAGAGGAACCAGTCCCAACCATGGCACAAACTACATAGCAACTGTACAAAAGCTGGAAGGTGTTCTGTACTTTCCTGGAAGAAAGACTCTTCTAAGCCCAGGAGATCTGACACTCTCTAAGTTCAGATCAATGTTCCTTTCAGGATTAGGACTGTCTGAAGTCAACACCACAGAATCAGTTGTAACCTCCACGTGTCCTGGAAGCACTGGTTCTCATAGAAGAAACCCTGCTGCAGTATGAATAAGTATTTTCAGGCAATGCTTCATGGGAATGGAGTATATAATTTAGCTCACATTAGCCAAATCAAAGACGCCTCCAGTACAGATCAGGACGGGGTACTGTTGGTGGGATGAGAGGCCTTGATTCTGCTGCGTGGGGAAGGGAGCACTGGGTCATGTGACACATCAAACTTATTGGGAATTTCACAAGAAAAACAATGGTGTGCTTGGTTTTAACGTACCTTTATTCTTTCATGAGCTCGGGAAAGTATGACCTGCCCCCAAATATGAAACTTGTTAGCATCAGTCTGGGTGGGACTGACATAATGAGAGGCTGGGACTGATGATTTAATACTGGTTCTTCTCAGTTTTTAGAGCAGTATTTCCATCCTGATGACCTCTCGGAGTTCATGAGCCTGTTTGGAAGAAGTTTTGAACATCGCTTGGAGGTGGATCATGTTGTTGGCCAGCAGGGAGGAGGACGGGCTGGTCTAGAGGCCAGCTTGGATGTTGAGTACATCATGAGTATGGGTGCCAACATTTCAACCTGGGTGTTCAGCAATCCCGGTAAGTTGATCTATTTTGAGTGCCACACATTGGATTATGAACCGTTTTTTTTAGATCACCTGGATAAGCCTTGGGAAGGCAGGAGAAGTCATCCATAGAATCTGTTCAGTGCTGCTGTGTACATTGTAGAACCACTCACAATGTGATTGATGTCCTCAGGCCGCCACGAGTCTCAGGAGCCCTTCCTAGACTGGATGTTATTGTTGAGTAACATGTCCTCTGTCCCTTGGGTCCATACTATCAGTTATGGTGATGATGAAGACAGTCTGTCTGTGGCTTTTATGCAAAGAATCAACGTGGAGTTCATGAAGGCAGCTGCTCGGGGCCTCACAATCCTGTTTGCATCAGGTAACCGAATACAATAATGCATTGGTCATCATCTCTGGAGCCTGGTGTAGCATAGCCGCCATCATGAATGGTCCAGTGAACAACAGGCGTCAATGACAGAAAAACAAAATGGCTGCTCTGTTTTGTAATGGTCATAGCAGCATTCAGGCAAGGATCAGCTTGGTCTCGCCCACTTTGTCTACCTCTACAGAAGGCTCTGCACTTCCAGAATGTTGTCGTTGCCTCATATAGTACAAATATATTGCACAAGAATCCCGGGTGGAGAGCGTTCACACAGTGTTTTGGCCCTCCGATTGTGTACTGCAAACTGGAAAGTTCTTTTCAGTGAGGCAATCAGGTCAAAGAATGTATCTTTGGATTCAGTTTGTCCTGCTTGCTAGTCATTTCTGTCAATTTGTTTAGACAGATTAGCATAGACTAGTTAAAGTTGTGTCTTCTAATATTTTTGCACCTAAAACTGCTTCAGTAACTAAAAACAACTTCTCCTGGTGACTTTTCAGGTGATGATGGAGCCGGTTGCAGACAAATTTCCAAAGACAGAAATGTCTTCCGTCCTAGTTTCCCAGCCTCCAGGTGAGACGAGAGTGACCACTACACAAGCCATATACTGTATATATACAGCAGAGCATCCTCTAGGCTGGGGGCCAGATGACCACCCTGACCCACTCCACATTCCCAACCTTATACTTGCCATATTTCATGTCTCCTCATAGCCCTTATGTGACTACGGTTGGTGGGACTTCTTTTAAGAATCCATTCCAGGTTACATATGAAGTGACAGATTACATCAGTGGGGGAGGATTCAGCAATGTTTTTCCAATGCCTGACTACCAGGTAAGATGCCATGATGCACTGGACTCTACACATCTTAATATTCTAGAGGTCAGCAGACATGTAGTTCATCCTCCTCTCATATCCTGAAGGTTTCTGCAGTATCAAAGTATTTCACATCCTCAGTGAAGATGCCACCAGAGAGTTACTACAACGGCAGCGGACGGGCCTATCCTGATGTGGCAGCTCTGTCTGATAACTACTGGGTGGTGACAAATCGTGTCCCGATCCCTTGGGTGTCAGGAACCTCAGTAAGTATTTTCAAACCTTCTATCCACATAATGGTCAGATTTGTGTCAATTCTACGTGTGTAGAAAACAAAACGAATAACCTGAAGAGAAGAACAAGACCTCACCCCAAGCCATTGCCCAAACCCACCCAGACCTTTGTCTCGCTACCTTTCATTTTCATTCTCTGTCCTTCTTTCTTTCTTTCTCCATCCTCCCTGGGTTCCCTTTGCCACATCCCCACTTCTCTTTCTTACCAATGTTTATCCTCTTATGAGGAATGTTCTTGAACTAAGTAGTTATGGACTTGACAACATGCTATTCTGTAGATCACAGCCTTCAAAATGGTCTTATAATGTAACAGGATAGAAGACAGGAGAACAGTCCAAGTTCTGTACAGGTAGTCGGCCGTATCATGGAGGCCACAGAGTAAAAGTAGAAATAGGCAAGTCAGAAAAAACAGAAAATCAAATCAAGGTAAAAAACACCCAAATGTCAGGCAAAGCATTTAGGAACATGTAGGAGGATATATGAGCGTGCAGGAGATCCACTAGCATACCAGCTGGACTCCACAATGAACCAAAGTCTGAGTGGTATTTAATGTATGTGGCATGGTATATAGGACATGCTGCAGGGCTACCTGGAAGCAGGTCATAGCGGTAGACCATCCAGTAGAGACAGGAACGTGTATCTGCCCATCCTTGATCACTTCTGATCCTCTTCTTTCCATTCATCCACATCTTGCTCTCCATTCTGAGAGATGATGGCTGCTGGCCACAGTAAGTGAAGCCGCCTCCGCCTGATCACAAGACTTCATGTTGTGGTTCATTGTAGCCACATTTCACATAGACGTCCTGGTGGCCTTTCTGAGCGTGACATCTCTGGGGCCTCCATGAAGTCCTCTACATTTGTTGACATCACCTATAGATCTGGTTTACTGTCCACAATGTAGAGTCTAGTTTATGACCCATAAAGATGGGTAAGGGTGTTGTCCAGTGTCTGTGGTGCCTCTTTGTGAATCTGGACTGTACAATGACATCATTTTCCCCTCCATTGTGTCACGTTGCAGGCTTCCACTCCTGTGTTCGGTGGGATTCTTTCTCTAATTAACGACCAGCGGATAAAGAGAGGTCTCTCGCCTTTGGGTTTCCTAAATCCAGCACTGTATCGTCTACATGGGAATGGCACCGGTGCTTTGTATGATGTAAGTTGTGGGGTTCAGACGCCAATCCACCACTCGCATATATCAGGAAGGGGAATTCGTTCCTTCCAGCTGAAAGAAATACATGGTCTGTGTCTGTTTCTTCATTGGGAAACTGGCCTTATGGCAGGGTTGAAGGAACCTGTAACCTTTTGCCATGTAGGACCGATGACATCTGGTCGCAAGTGATGATTTCAGTTGTGTCCAATGTTTTCCTCCAACTTTTACACACAAATCACAAAAAAAAAAAAAAAGTTGAAGCTTCCCTTTAAAATGTGCCTGCTTCACCGGCTCCACTGCTGCTTTCAGTCATGAGGAAGTGTCATCCATCATGTGATCTTGGCAGCTAGTAGCTGAGTGCTGCAGAGGTGATGTGTGAGGACCAGTAAGTGGCAGCGCAACTGCAGCAACAACACATGTTGAGTCAATCTAATATATAAAGCTGAGTGTATGTACTTTAGAGCAGGTCTCAGCTCTCTAGCACGTACTGTTCCTGAGATATTCCCAGAAAATGCATTAGCCAATAGAAGCTTGGTCACATGACCCTTATCAGCCAATAGAAGCTCGCAGGTCCTCCAGCCTCCACATACAGTTTTACTCCAGGTTTCCATAACAACCCAGCCATTTATCTTCACTGCTGTAGGAGAGCTTTAAAGGAAATCTGTCACCAGGATAATTGCTATTTAAGTAAAGCCGTGGCCTAATAGCACTTAGTACCTTATTTCCAGATGTGCCTTTGTTCCAGCAATAGATGTTTTTATCCTCTCAAAATCCAGTTTATTTGGTATGCAAATGAGCCAGTAAGGCGCCTAGAGGGGCGTCACTCTTGCAGGGAGGAGCCCAGACACCTCCCCTGCCTCAATGTGTCCACCCTCAAAAGACTTAAAACCCCGCCTCCAGGTCCAGCTAAGCCAGGCCCCTGATCTGGCTAGGCCACCCCCACACACACACACACACACACACACACACACACTCCTGAGCTGACAGGAATTGAAAAAATGAAAGTAAAAATCAACTTCTGTCAGCTGCAGGGGAGGGATGGAGGTTACACTTACACTGCAGCTTACACTCAGACAGTGCTGCTGTCTTAGAGTGAGCTTTTCAAAAGGACACGCCCTAATCCGGTTAGGCCACGCCCCCTCCCACTCCTCAGCCGAATGAAGTTAAAAATCAACTTCTAGGCCCTGCTAAGCCACGCCCATATCTGGTTAGGCCACATCCCCTCCACTCCTTACCTGACAGGGATTAAAAAAATGAAGGTAAAAATCAACTTCTGTCAGCTGCAGGGGTGGGAGGGAGGGTGACTTTCTCCCTGCAGCTTACACTTAGACAGTACAGTGATGCTGTCTTAGAGTGAGCTGTTCAAAAGGAGACGCCCCTGATCCAGTAAAGGCCACTTTTAAGGGGGCTGGCCCCTGTGGAGTTCAGTGTCAAGGGAGTGGTATGCTGTGAAAGTCACTGTTAAAGGGGAAGGCTGCTGTAAAGGGGTGGGCTGCTCTGGAGGTCCACTTTTAAGGGACGGGGCGCTGTGGGGGGGCACTGTTTTGGGGGCTCTGGAGGTCACTGTTATAGTGTTGATATATTTTAATGACACACACAAACATTAAATGAAATAGAATATACCTGAGTGAAGCCGCGTCCTTCAGCTAGTCCTAAATAAATGCCAGTTCTGTGGCCTGATCCCAGGTTTCCCAGTCTAACTCTGCCCTTCCACCCTTGTCCCTCCAGCAGATATCCTCCTAGTGATCCTTTATACCTTCTCTCACCACAGGTCACAGAAGGATGCCACATCGCTTGCTTCGATGACCAGGTTCTAGCACAAGGATTCTGTGCAGCACCCAACTGGGACCCAGTGACTGGCTGGGGGACACCGAACTATCCGGAACTACTGAAGTCATTACTGTGATATCACTTCTAGAGCTACGGCCTCCAGGTGGACGCCTGACAATCAAACTACTGAAAAAAATTGGCCAGAAATGATAATTGATAATTGTGTGTCTGTGGCATTGTGTCTTCAGTACCTGTCCTGGTGGCGTGGCCTTTGGTGGAGTGAGGCGATTTGTGAGATGAGCGGCCGAGTCTGGTTAATCGTTCATGAGGGATCTCTACATACAAGCAGAGAACAAATAACTGGGTCCTCGCTAAGCAGTAGGGTGCTACATAAATTATTCCACACCAGTCAAAGTAATTCTCCTACAAAACAACCCTCACACCCTGACTGAGGTGTGTGACCCCCTCCACCCATGCCTAATGGGGTAACGCACCCCATCCGTGTCACCATTCTCTTCCGTTACCGCCTCTGTAGTTCCCTATGTCCACCCGAGTGATACTATTGAGATACCTCCCTTATAACGCACCTGCTACTCCGCCCTAGAAGCCCAGACTCTGCAAGCCCCAGTCTCCTCTCTGCACCTCCATATACTCAGAGGAGTTCCCGGAGTCACTTTGAGCTTTATCTTGATCTCAGGGAGTGCAGATATGCACATCATTGCGGTTCTTTAGTCTGTTGATTGTAGATATTATACTTTCCACATTTCTGCTGATCCAGGATACCAGAGGGAACACAGTCATGAAACCCTGACTATGAGCCCATGGATAGGAGGAGGCCGGCCAGGATTTGTGGTCTGCATTCGAGGATTTGTATATCTCATACTGTTATATTAGCCACAACACGTGTACCAGCCAGTCCTTACTGCACGGCCTTCGTCACCATCACTACTAACAGGACTTATTGTAGAGGCCTGAAGATGCCACAGGAAATGCCGGCCCTCAAGGCTTTGACTTCTTTGCTTTTTTTGGATTTGAGTCTAATAAATTTTTCGCTTTCTTACATTGTGCAGCTAATTCTTCTCACCAAGGCAGAAGAACCCGCCATTACTCCACCATCATGACACGTTTGCCGGTTGAAGCTTTAGACTTGACATCAGGCCTAGTCAGTTACATTCCCCCAACAATTGTCCTCTTATATCATCCCAATCCCAGCTCTCGTCAACAGATGAAGGTGGCCGGGACTGGCAGACAGCCTGTAGACACCCGTAGTGGGCACAGCTGGTGTCGCCCTCATTATCCTCCTGCTCCATCCAGGATGGAGCAGCCACAGGGGATAGGATAGGTAAGTAGCAGATTCAGAGGGACAACAACTCCCAGCATAACCCATAGACCAATCCCAGGACCCTTGTCCTACATCCTCAGCATCGACCTGTGTCTGCTGCCTCCTATCTCCAATCTTTCCTTACATCTCTCCACATTTCCACACATTGCTGGTTCCTAAGGGAGCAGGATCCATAACTACAGCTCAGAGATATGCAGCCACAAGCTTTAACCCCATGTCTGCTGTGGGGTCCATGGCATTGGTTTATATGTAGTTTATTATAAGGATCGTGATCGATAAGCGCACTCACCTACAGTGTGGACTACCTCACATTTCTAAAAATGAATGAGGCGTGGATCTCAGAGGAATTCAACATCTGTGACGACCACATGTAATTGAATTTCCTCATGCCAGCCCACACAAATCCGCCACCACCCAGAACAAAGAATGGTCCTTGTCTTATGTATATACAGCGGCATAAAAGGCCTTTTCTGTCAGGTGAATGCCTAATTTTTGGGGTCTGTACTGGCCTACAGTAAAATTTTTAGCCGGCGCCTGCCTATTGTACCTCCAGCCACATCATCATAAGTTCTTTTCTGTCAGGTAAATGCCTAATTTTTTGGGGTCTGTACTCCCGTTGCCTAAAAACATTTTTCTAGGCTCCAGATGGGCACATTTTTAAGTTTTCCTTTAAGACGCATAAAAATGGCCCAATTAAAATACATATTTTTTTTGTGGGAATTTTTGCCAATGATCCCCCTCTGGTATATCACTGTCCATGTTGTGGGACTATTTGTGCACTTCTAGTAAGTGTTTGCTGGCTGCAAATATGACCTGAAGGTTTTTCAGGTTTGCCTGCCAAAAGAGTGAATGGGGCCCGCCGCGAACGTGTGGTTCGCGAAACATCCCGGCTGATGTTCGTCCATCAGTAGTCCTCACCCTGCAGAGGGTCACACACTGGTGATTTAGAGACATCACCCACTTGTTGTCATCCCCTGAAGAGATCTGTGAAATTCATCTCTAATGCCTCATTCACACAGTCAGTGTTCGGTCAGTGATTTCCATCAGTTATTGTGAGCCAAAACCAGGTGCGGCTCTGAACACAGAACAGCTGCAGATCTTTCCCTTATACCTCATGTCTGTGGAGGTTCCAATCCTGGTTTTGGCTCACAAATCACTGACGTGTGAATGAGGCATAAGGGTTCCAATACAAAAAAGTTGAACAAAATGGACAAGTTCAACCAAAACAATGAAATTTAACGTGATCATTTCAGCTGACCAACGACCCGTGATGTCTAGAAAAAAGTCGGTCATGTTTGATATTTACATCGAAGAAAAGAAAGATCCTTTAATTTTCAGCCAGTGTTGATGAACATGTATAACCAATGTCGCCTAATACGTGTAGACAATCGCACCCATCATCAACCTGATTCTATTCAATGTGTAAGGCCACCTTCATGTTCCTACAGTTGCTGGCACAGATGACTTGTCAGGTATGCTGACGACACACAGATCTACCTCTCTGGTCCAGACATCACCCCCTTACTATCCAGAATCCCACAATGTCTATCTTCTATATCCTCCTTCTTCTCCTCCTCTCGCTTTCTAAAACTTAACATGGATAAGACAGAATTCATCTTTCCCCCATCTTGCTCAACCCCAACAGACCTATCTATCACGATCAATGGCTGCACACTCTCCCCGGTCAACAAAGCCCGCTGCCTTGGAGTGACCTTGGATTCTGCCCTCTCCTTCCGACTGCACATCCAAGCCCTTTCCACCACCTGCCGTCTCCAACTCAAAAACATCTCCCGCATCCGCGCTTTCCTTAACTTTGAATTTTCTAAAATGCTTGTACATGCCCTTATCATCTCCTTTCTAGACTACTGCAACATCCTCCTCTGTGGCCTCCCATCTAGCACTCTCGCACCCCTCCAATCTATCCTCAACTCTGCTGCCCGACTCATCCACCTCTCCCCCTGTTACTCCTCTGCCTCTCCCTTCACTGGTTCCCCATTGCCCAACAAATTCACTTCAAAAAGTACTAACAAATACATACAAGGCCGTCCATAACCTGTCCCCTCCCTACATCTCTGAGCTCCCGCTACACCCCCACACGCACTCTCCGATCCTCACAATCTCCTCCAGGATTTCTCCCGTGCATCCCCCACACGCTGGAACTCGCTGCCCCAACATATCAGACTCTCACCTACAGTGGAATCCTTCAAAAGAAACCTGAAACCCACCTCTTCAGACAAGCCGACAACCAGTGACCCTGCTGCCTCTATACCGCCACGACCAACTTCACCCGCACCTACTGTGTCCTTCTCCCACACCACGTAGATTGTAAGCCTCGCGGGCAGAGCTCTCTCCTTCTGCACCAGTTTGTAACTCGTCTTGTTTATGATTAGTGCAATTGTCTGTATTATGTATGTGCGCCGCTTATCATATGTACAGCGCCAGGGAAGGAATGGCGCTTTAATAATAATATTGCAAAATGGGCAGGCCACGGATGAAGGCTAAGACCAGTCAATGATCAAGCTGTGGCCACAACCAGGGCCGTCTTTAATATTGATTGGACCCTGGGCAAAAATTTACTTGGGCCCCCTGGACCCCGCCTTCCCACACCTTAGCAGCAATCACGCCTCCACCACAACACACACAAACAATCCACACATCTGGTAGAGTACAATGAATGACTGTAAATACTTCCAGGTCTGAAGACTCCAGCGGCTCAGGATCAGCGCTCTGGGCAGCTGGGCTCAGGCTGGAAGTGGGCACCGCTCTGCAGGAAGGAGACCAGGGCTCGGCTCACCCTAGTGTTACAGTGCACCCCCAGCACCCCACAGTATGCAGTATAGCACCCCACACTATACAGTACCCCACAGTATATAGTAGATCAGTATAGAAGCCCACAGTATACAACACCCCAAACTATACAGCCCAGCCCACCACACAGTATACAGCCCAGCCCACCACACAGTATACAGCCCAGCCCAGCCCAGCCCACCACACAGTATACAGCCCAGCCCAGCCCACCACACAGTATACAGCCCAGCCCAGCCCACCACACAGTATACAGCCCAGCCCAGCCCACCACACAGTACACAGTACACAGCCCAGCCCAGCCCACCACACAGTACACAGTACACAGTATACAGCCCAGCCCAGCCCACCACACAGTACACAGTACACAGCCCAGCCCACCACACAGTACACAGCCCAGCCCACCACACAGTACACAGCCCACCACACAGTACACAGCCCACCACACAGTACACAGCCCACCACACAGTACAGTAGTTTACAGTATATTAACATAACAGCCCCTGTCACCTTTTTCTGATGTAATCTTTACACAAAAAAGCTCCACAGTTAACTTCTGCAACACTCCTGCTAGGACCTGTGATGACCTCATAGCCATGTGACCAGTAATTGCTAGGTTACTGGTCACATGGTAATGATGTCATTAAGGTCCTAGATCAAAACTCATTAAGGTCCTAGAATTAAGATCATTAACACAGTACGATCATGATGCCTGTGTAGCCGACAGCCTGACACCCGGGGCAGTAGCTAGCAGGGCTCAAGAGGCAGCTGCCTTGGGCCGCCCAGGGCAGCTGCCCCTTTTGCCCCTTGGTAAAGACGGCCCTGGCCACAACACTAATCAAGGGTGAAGCAGTGGCCAAGGCAAAGCCAACAATCAAAACAGGGACCACGGCAAGGTGGTTACTGCTCTGGCTCCTCACATACAAGTTCCATAGAAGTTAAATTCCCCCCCAACAAGCTGAACTTGCAGAAGAAATACTACTACCCCCAGAATCAGACATCCTCCAACCACAAGTCAACCTCCTGGAGCTTAGAGACGCTGTAACCATGGCATAAATGACTGTAGGTGGTCGTTCTGTAACCATGGCATAATGACTGTAGGTGGTCGCTCTGTAACCATGGCATAAATGACTGTAGGTGGTCGCACTGTAACCATGGCATAATGACTGTAGGTGGTCGCTCTGTAACCATGGCATAATGACTGTAGGTGGTCGCTCTGTAACCATGGCATTAATGACTGTAGGTGGTCGTTCTGTAACCATGGCATAAATGACTGTAGGTGGTCGCTCTGTAACCATGGCATAATGACTGTAGGTGGTCGTTCTGTAACCATGGCATAAATGACTGTAGGTGGTCGCACTGTAACCATGGCATAATGACTGTAGGTGGTCGCTCTGTAACCATGGCATAATGACTGTAGGTGGTCGCTCTGTAACCATGGCATTAATGACTGTAGGTGGTCGTTCTGTAACCATGGCATTAATGACTGTAGGTGGTCGTTCTGTAACCATGGCATAAATGACTGTAGGTGGTCGTTCTGTAACCATGGCATAAATGACTGTAGGTGGTCGCACTGTAACCATGGCATAATGACTGTAGGTGGTCGCACTGTAACCATGGCATAATGACTGTAGGTGGTCGCTCTGTAAACCATGGCATAATGACTGTAGGTGGTCGCTCTGTAACCATGGCATAATGACTGTAGGTGGTCGCTCTGTAACCATGGCATAATGACTGTAGGTGGTCGCTCTGTAACCATGGCATAATGACTGTAGGTGGTCGCTCTGTAACCATGGCATAATGACTGTAGGTGGTCGTTCTGTAACCATGGCATAATGACTGTAGGTGGTCGTTCTGTAACCATGGCATAATGACTGTAGGTGGTCGCTCTGTAACCATGGCATAATGACTGTAGGTGGTCGCTCTGTAACCATGGCATAAATGACTGTAGGTGGTCGCTCTGTAACCATGGCATAAATGACTGTAGGTGGTCGCTCTGTAACCATGGCATAATGACTGTAGGTGGTCGCTCTGTAACCATGGCATAATGACTGTAGGTGGTCGCTCTGTAACCATGGCATAATGACTGTAGGTGGTCGCTCTGTAACCATGGCATAATGACTGTAGGTGGTCGCTCTGTAACCATGGCATAATGACTGTAGGTGGTCGTTCTGTAACCATGGCATAATGACTGTAGGTGGTCGCTCTGTAACCATGGCATAATGACTGTAGGTGGTCGCTCTGTAACCATGGCATAATGACTGTAGGTGGTCGCTCTGTAACCATGGCATAATGACTGTAGGTGGTCGCTCTGTAACCAGCTGCTGGTCAGAAGGGTTGGATCGGATGATCAGCTCTGAAGACGACACGAGAGGCCTCGGTTGTTGGAGAATATTTATTAAGCTATCACAAGGTGCGCATGGTTAATTTATTATATAGGTATAAAAATACATTTCTCAACTCCTGCAGAAGGGAAGGTGAGGAGAAGATCCGAGCACCAGCTCTCCTCCACCTCCAGGTTATCATACATGTTATGGTGATATGCTGTGAGATACATATATATATTATATACACATACATTTATACATGGCAGAGCAGACAGTATACAGAAGTGTGGCAGCAAAGAATGAAGTAAGGGCTCGTTAATGCACTGCCCTCCATCCTCCGGGCAGAGCTTCATGAAGAAAAGCCTGTGCGCAACCATTCTGTCCCCCCCCTGGTCTGCAGAGCACAATGAAATATCAGGGACCGCTCCCACCGTAACGGCGGCCATCTAACACATCCTGCGGACTGACTGCACCTCCACACTAGCGTCCTCACCCCCGACCTAAAGCCGACTGGTGAAAACACTGAGAACTGAGGAAGGATCACATACCACCTATCATACACCGGCCCCTCGTCCCTGTTGGGGGCCACATATTTCCTCTGTGAAAAAAAATAATCTTTTATATGAGGTTAAAGAAGCAGAGAATAGATATAGAGAACATGCTACAGAGACTGCTGTAATGTACCGCGCTGACCGAGGATCACAGGGGCCCCCCAACACTGACAGAGGCTCACAGGGGCCCCCAGAAACTCACCATTACACTGCGATTGCCTCCATGTGTGAATACTGTTAGAGAGCGCTACTGGCAGGGACACATGGGAGAAGATGCAGGATGGAAAAGGCGTGACACTCTTCACGTATGTGGCCTCCTGTGACAGATCAGCACGTTCCGTGTCACCACTGTACAGAGGACACAGGATTCCAGAAGGCACTTGGATGTTGAGCAGGAAGAGGACAGGGGTGGGAATATACTGCTCGGCAGGTGGCTTTTGGCTTCAGTAGCTGTGAGACGGGTCCTCTTAGTGCAGGTGGTGGCTTTGCATAGTCAGGATGGGACAAGGCACAGATGAGGCACATTACTTGTCTTGCATCTTCTCCAGGATGGGCACAATCATGTCAAATTTGGGTCTCTTGGCAGGATCCTCGTTCATACAGATCTTCATGAGTTTGCAGATGTGTGGAGAGATCCCAGGAGGAATTGTGGGGCGCAGACCCTCAAGAGAAACCTACAGCAGAAGGACACAGCAGATGAGCCCACAATACCTCTAAACTCCTAATGAGACGGAGTTCTCCTAAAGGGCGAGCTGGGACCTACCTTCATACCGATCTCCATGTTTGAAAGATCTGCAAAAGGAACCTCTCGAGTCACCAGCTCCCACAGCAGGACGGCAAAGCTCCACATGTCAGACGAGCGACGGTTAATGTCCTCCGGGCGTTTCTGCAGAGCTGAAGAGAGAATATTATCTGTGGTTGACGTTGGACAGGAAGCTTCGTCATGTGGCCGCCCTACAGCCAGGCATCTCACACAATCAGAGAGTCAGTGTCCTAGTGCAACAGCCGAGAACCATAGAACCAAGGAAAGCAAATCTCCTCCAGAGCTGCCCCGAAGACCGAGAAACACGAGGACACAGAGAGGACACCACCCAATATGGAGACACGAGGAGGGACGACACAGAGAGGACACCACCCAATATGGAGACATGAGGAGAGACGACACAGAGAGGACACCACACAATATGGAGACACGACACGGAGAGGACACCACACAATATGGAGACACGACACGGAGAGGACACCACACAATATGGAGACACGAGGAGGGACGACACAGAGAGGACACCACCCAATATGGAGACACGAGGAGGGACGACACGGAGAGGACACCACACAATATGGAGACACGACACGGAGAGGACACCACACAATATGGAGACACGACACGGAGAGGACACCACACAATATGGAGACACGAGGAGGGACGACACCACACAATATGGAGACACGAGGAGGGACGACACCACACAATATGGAGACACGAGGAGGGACGACACCACCCAATATGGAGACACGAGGAGGGACGACCCGGAGAGGACACCACCCAATATGGAGACACGAGGAGGGACGACCCGGAGAGGACACCACCCAATATGGAGACACGAGGAGGGACGACCCGGAGAGGACACCACCCAATATGGAGACACGAGGAGGGACGACACGGAGAGGACACCACCCAATATGGAGACACGAGGAGGGACGACACGGAGAGGACACCACCCAATATGGAGACACGAGGAGGGACGACACGGAGAGGACACCACCCAATATGGAGACACGAGGAGGGACGAAACGGAGAGGACACCACCCAATATGGAGACACGAGGAGGGACGACACGGAGAGGACACCACCCAATATGGAGACACGAGGAGGGACGACACGGAGAGGACACCACACAATATGGAGACACGAGGAGGGACGACACCACCCAATATGGAGACACGAGGAGGGACGACACCACCCAATATGGAGACACGAGGAGGGACGACACCACCCAATATGGAGACACGAGGAGGGACGACACCACCCAATATGGAGACACGAGGAGGGACGACACGGAGAGGACACCACACAATATGGAGACACGAGGAGGGACGACACGGAGAGGACACCACACAATATGGAGACACGAGGAGGGACGACACACAATATGGAGACACGAGGAGAGACGACACCACACAATATGGAGACACAAGGAGGGACGACACGGAGAGGACACCACCCAATATGGAGACACGACACGGAGAGGACACCACCCAATATGGAGACACGAGGAGAGACGACACCACACAATATGGACACACAAGGAGGGACGACACGGAGAGGACACCACACAATATGGAGACACGAGGAGGGACGACACGGAGAGGACACCACACAATATGGAGACACGAGGAGGGACGACACGGAGAGGACACCACCCAATATGGAGACACGAGGAGAGACGACACCACCCAATATGGAGACACAAGGAGGGACGACACGGAGAGGACACCACCCAATATGGAGACACGAGGAGGGACGACACGGAGAGGACACCACCCAATATGGAGACACGAGGAGGGACGACACGGAGAGGACACCACCCAATATGGAGACACGAGGAGGGACGACACGGAGAGGACACCACCCAATATGGAGACACGAGGAGAGACGACACCACCCAATATGGAGACACGAGGAGGGACGACACGGAGAGGACACCACCCAATATGGAGACACGAGGAGGGACGACACGGAGAGGACACCACCCAATATGGAGACACGAGGAGGGACGACACGGAGAGGACACCACCCAATATGGAGACACGAGGAGGGACGACACGGAGAGGACACCACCCAATATGGAGACACGAGGAGGGACGACACGGAGAGGACACCACCCAATATGGAGACACGAGGAGGGACGACACGGAGAGGACACCACCCAATATGGAGAC
Organism: Bufo gargarizans; assembly: GCF_014858855.1. Classification (NCBI taxonomy): domain Eukaryota; kingdom Metazoa; phylum Chordata; class Amphibia; order Anura; family Bufonidae; genus Bufo; species Bufo gargarizans. Next base: position 3,768,435 of record NC_058082.1, read on the forward strand.
ACGAGGAGGGACGACACGGAGAGGACACCACCCAATATGGAGACACGAGGAGGGACGACACGGAGAGGACACCACCCAATATGGAGACACGAGGAGGGACGACACGGAGAGGACACCACCCAATATGGAGACACGAGGAGGGACGACACGGAGAGGACACCACCCAATATGGAGACACGAGGAGGGACGACACGGAGAGGACACCACCCAATATGGAGACACGAGGAGGGACGACACGGAGAGGACACCACCCAATATGGAGACACGAGGAGGGACGACACGGAGAGGACACCACCCAATATGGAGACACGAGGAGGGACGACACGGAGAGGACACCACCCAATATGGAGACACGAGGAGGGACGACACGGAGAGGACACCACCCAATATGGAGACACGAGGAGGGACGACACGGAGAGGACACCACACAATATGGAGACACGAGGAGGGACGACACGGAGAGGACACCACACAATATGGAGACACGAGGAGGGACGACACGGAGAGGACACCACACAATATGGAGACACGAGGAGGGACGACACGGAGAGGACACCACACAATATGGAGACACGAGGAGGGACGACACGGAGAGGACACCACACAATATGGAGACACGAGGAGGGACGACACGGAGAGGACACCATACAATATGGAGACACGAGGAGGGACGACACGGAGAGGACACCACACAATATGGAGACATGAGTAGGAGGACATAAAACAGTGTGCAGACTAGGGATCGACCGATTAAAGGTTTTACGGCAGTGCGCCCCCCAACCCTATTAACCACTTCAACCCCGCTAGCTGAAACCCCCTTAATGACCAGAGCACTTTTTACACTTCGGCACTACACTACTTTCACAGTTTATCGCTCGGTCATGCAACTTACCACCCAAATGAATTTTACCTCCTTTTCTTCTCACTAATAGAGCTTTCATTTGGTGGCATTTCATTGCTGCTGACATTTTTACTTTTTTGTTATTAATCGAAATTTAACGATTTTTTTGCAAAAAAAAAAAAAAAAAAGAACGACATTTTTCACTTTCAGTTGTAAAATTTTGCAAAAAAAACGACATCCATATATAAATTTTTCGCTAAATTTATTGTTTTACATGTCTTTGATCAAAAAAAATAATAATGTTTGGGTAAAAAAAGAAATGGTTTGGGTAAAAGTTATAGCGTTTACAAACCATGGTACAAAAATGTGAGTTTCCGCATTTTGAAGCAGCTCTGACTTTCTGAGCACCTGTCATGTTTCCTGAGGTTCTACAAATGCCCAGACAGTAGAAACACCCCACAAATGACCCCATTTAGGAAAGTAGAAACCCTAAGGTATTCGCTGATGGGCATAGTGAGTTCATAGAACTTTTTATTTTTTGTCACAAGTTAGCGGAAAATGATTATTATTTATTATTTTTTTTTTTCTTACAAAGTCTCATATTCCACTAACTTGTGACAAAAAATAAAAACTTCCATGAACTCACTATGCCCATCACAAAATACCTTGGGGTGTCTTCTTTTGAAAATGGGGTCACTTGTGGCGTAGTTATACTGCCCTGGCATTTTAGAAGCCCTAATGTGTGAGAAGTAGTTTGCAATCAAAATCTGTAAAAAATGACCGGTGAAATCCGAAAGGTGCTCTTTGGAATATGGGCCCCTTTGCCCACCTAGGCTGCAAAAAAGTGTGACACATCTGGTATCGCCGTACTCAGGAGAAGTTGGGGAATGTGTTTTGGGGTGTCATTTTACATATACCCATGCTGGGTGAGAAAAATATCTTGGCAAAAGACAATTTTTCAAATTTTTTTTATACAAAGTTGGCATTTGACCAAGATATTTATCTCACCCAGCATGGGTATATGTAAAATGACACCCCAAAACACATTCCCCAACTTCTCCTGAGTACGGCGATACCAGATGTGTCACACTTTTTTGCAGCCTAGGTGGGCAAAGGGGCCCATATTCCAAAGAGCACCTTTCGGATTTCACCGGTCATTTTTTACAGATTTTGATTGCAAACTACTTCTCACACATTAGGGCCCCTAAAATGCCAGGGCATTATAACTACCCCACAAGTGACCCCATTTTGGAAAGAAGACACCCCAAGGTATTCCGTGAGGGGCATGGCGAGTTCATAGAATTTTTTTATGGGCATAAGTTAGCAGAAATGGATTTTTTATTTTTATTTTTTTCTCACAAAGTCTTACTTTCCGCTAACTTGGGACAAAAATGTCAATCTTTCATGGACTCAATCTGCCCCTCACGGAATACCTTGGGGTGTCTTCTTTCCGAAATGGGGTCACATGTGGGGTATTTATACTGTCCTGGCTTTTTAGGGGCCCTAAAGAGTGAGAAGAAGTCTGGAATATAAATTTCTAAAAAATGTTAAGCATTTGGATTCCGTGAGGGGTATAGTGAGTTCATGGGAGATTTTATTTTTTGACACAAGTTAGTGGAATATGAGACTTTGTAAGAAAAAAAAAATAATAATTTCCGCTAACTTGGGCCAAAAAAATGTCTGAATGGAGCCTTAAAGGGGGGTGATCAATAACAGGGGGGTGATCAGGGAGTCTATATGGGTGATCAATGACAGGGGGGGTGATCAATGACAGGGGGGGTGATCAATGACAGGGGGGGTGATCAGGGAGTCTATATGGGTGATCAATGACAGGGGGGGTGATCAATGACAGAGGGGGTGATCAGGGAGTCTATATGGGTGATTCCCCCCCTGTAAGGCTCCATTCAGACGTCCGCATGTGTTTTGCGGATCCGATCCATGTATCAGTGGATCTGTAAAAATCATATGGACGTCTGAATGGAGCCTTACAGGGGGGTGATCAATGACGGGGTGATCATGGAGTCTATATGGGGTGATCAGGGGTTAATAAGTGACAGGGGGGGGGGGGGGGGGTAGTGTAGTGGTGTTTTGTGGTACTTTACTGAGCTGCCTGTGTCCTCTGGTGGTCGATCCAAGCAAAAGGGACACCAGAGGACCAGGTAGGAGGTATATTAGACTCTGTTATCAAAACAGCGTCTAATATACCTGTTAGGGGGTTAAAAAAAATCACATCTCCAGCCTGCCAGCGAGCGATCGCCGCTGGCAGGCTGGAGATCCACTCGCTTACCTTCCGTTCCTGTGAGCGCGCGTTCACAGGAAATCTCGCGTCTCGCGAGATGACGCGTATATGCGTCGCTCAGCGCACAGCTGCCACCTCCGGACCGCAGATCTGCGTTAGGCGGTCCGGAGGTGGTTAAAGACATTGGTGGCGCAGTGCACCCCCTCACCCAAGCCCCCCAGTATTAATCATTGGTGGCAGTGGCCACAGGGTCCCCTCCTCCTCAGTGGCAGTTCCCATCGGAGCTCCAGCAGTGTAATGCTGGGGCTCCGATCGGTTACCATGGCAGCCAGGACGCTACTGAAGCCCTGGCTGCCATGGTAACCTCCCTGCTGCGGTGTGCACAAAGCACAGGGCAGCAGGGACAGTGTGAGCTCCTATTCACTCTAATAGTGATCTATCAGGGTGAATAGGACAAGGGTTCTAGTCCCTAAGGGGGCTAAAAGTTAGTAGTAAAAAAAAATAAAAAAATATTAAGTATAAATGAAAAAAAAAAAAAAAAAAAATGAAGATTTACAAAAACAAAATACACGTTAACAATAAACATCCATTTTTAGCAGATTTGTGTAGGAGCAGGCTATCCAGGGTGAAGGTTACCTTCTGGTGCAATCCACGCCGGGCAGTACATGCGTCCCGGACACTGGAAGGAGAGCTTCACGTCTGCCATGCTTATTCGAGCAGTCATGTCCTCATCAATCTGTAGAGGACAGGAGAAAACATGGTGGCTGGTGGAGAAGGACAGAAGAACCGAGACTTCACCCCTGGCCATGGCCTTCTACAGCATCATGTGTAGGAGACCGTCCAGGGAGAACCTGTGCCGTGAGCAGATGACGTGCCTACAACCGACCCTCCGCATCCGCAGTCAGGTGACCACGTATCTCATGAGGTCCATGATACCAACCACGATGATGGAGGAGGAGGGCGGTGGACCCCGTGCACTCACCATGACGCTGCGACTGTTCAAGTAATGGCGAGGAATGAGCGGCTCCAATGTGTGCAGGAAGGCCATGCCACGGGCAATGTCCAGGGCGAACTTCACTGCCTGGCACTGGTCAACCACCAGATCTGAGGAGAGAGGAAAAGATCAGGAGCGGGCAGCAACGGGCACACCCCCCACAAGCTGCAGCAACGGGCACAGGACACCCCCCACACACATCACAGCCTGCAGCAACTGGCACACCCCCCACAACCTGCAGCAACGGGTACAGGACACCCCCCCACACACACACACACACACATCACAGCCTGCAGCAACTGGCACACCCCCCACAACCTGCAGCAACGGGTACAGGACACCCCCCACACACATCACAGCCTGCATCAACTGGCACACCCCCCACAACCTGCAGCAACGGGTACAGGACACCCCCCACACACATCACAGCCTGCAGCAACGGGTACAGGACACCCCCCCCCCCCCCCCCACAACCTGCAGCAACGGGTACAGGACACCCCCCACACACACACATCACAGCCTGCAGCAACTGGCACACCCACCCCCAACAACCTGCAGCAACGGGTACAGGACACCCCCCCACACACACACACACATCACAGCAACTGGCACCCCCAACAACCTGCAGCAACGGGTACAGGACACCCCACACACACATCACAGCCTGCAGCAACGGGTACAGGACACCCCCCCCCCCCCCCCACAACCTGCAGCAACGGGTACAGGACACCCCCCACACACACACATCACAGCCTGCAGCAACTGGCACACCCACCCCCAACAACCTGCAGCAACGGGTACAGGACACCCCCCCACACATCACAGCCTGCAGCAACTGGCACCCCCAACAACCTGCAGCAACGGGTACAGGACACCCCACACACACATCACAGCCTGCAGCAACGGGTACAGGACACCCCCCCCCCCCCCCCCCCACAACCTGCAGCAACGGGTACAGGACACCCCACACACACACATCACAGCCTGCAGCAACTGGCACCCCCAACAACCTGCAGCAACGGGTACAGGACACCCCACACACACATCACAGCCTGCAGCAACGGGTACAGGACACCCCCCCCCCCCACAACCTGCAGCAACGGGTACAGGACACCCCACACACACATCACAGCCTGCAGCAACTGGCACCCCCAACAACCTGCAGCAACGGGTACAGGACACCCCACACACACATCACAGCCTGCAGCAACTGGCACCCCCAACAACCTGCAGCAACGGGTACAGGACACCCCACACACACATCACAGCCTGCAGCAACGGGTACAGGACACACCCCCCCCCCCCCCCACAACCTGCAGCAACGGGTACAGAACACCCCCCACAACCTGCAGCAACGGGTACAGGACACCCCCCACACACACACACACATCACAGCCTGCAGCAACGGGTACAGGACACCCTCCACACACATCACAGCCTGCAGCAACGGGTACAGGACACCCCCCCACACACACATCACAGCCTGCAGCAACGGGTACAGGACACACACCCCCCCCCCCCCCCCCCCACAACCTGCAGCAACGGGTACAGAACACCCCCCACAACCTGCAGCAACGGGTACAGGACACCCCCCACAACCTGCAGCAACGGGTACAGGACACCCCCCACACACATCACAGCCTGCAGCAACGGGTACAGGACACCCCCCCACACACACATCACAGCCTGCAGCAACTGGCACCCCCACCCCCAACAACCTGCAGCAACGGGTACAGGACACCCCCCACACACATCACAGCCTGCAGCAACGGGTACAGGACACCCCACCCCCCCCAAAACCTGCAGCAACGGGTACAGGACACCCCCCCCACAACCTGCAGCAACGGGTACAGGACACCCCCCCACACACACATCACAGCCTGCAGCAACTGGCACCCCCACCCCCAACAACCTGCAGCAACGGGTACAGGACACCCTCCACACACATCACAGCCTGCAGCAACGGGTACAGGACACCCCCCCCCCCCCCACACATCACAGCCTGCAGCAACGGGTACAGGACACCCCCCACACACATCACAGCCTGCAGCAACGGGTACAGGACACCCCTCCACACACATCACAGCCTGCAGCAACGGGTACAGGACACCCCCCCCCCCCCCACAACCTGCAGCAACGGGTACAGGACACCCCCCCACACACACACACATCACAGCCTGCAGCAACTGGCACAACCCCCCACAACAACCTGCAGCAACGGGTACAGGACACCCCCCCCCACAACCTGCAGCAACGGGTACAGGACACCCCCCATAACCTGCAGCAGTGGGCACAGGACACCCAGCTGCACAACTACAGAACGATGCCCCCCACTCCTACTCTTCACCACTGCCCGGCCTTGGAGTACTGTCCTGCACAAGATACCCTCAGACCTGACGCCCCTGTGTCCCCCCTGCATTGCCCTCATACTCACTGGTCCCCTCGTGCAGGACGTTGTAGAGGGATCCATACGGCATCCAGTGTGTAATAAGGACGGGGTGAGGGGCCGGAGGAGACTGACAGGCACCCAGCACCGGGAGGACATTGGGGTGGGAAAATATCCTAGGAGAGGAGCAGAGAGAGAAAGCATGGGGGATGGGGGTCTGGAAAACGTGAGACACTGTGGGAGGAGCCAACAAGAGCGGAGCAGCCTCCCTGTCAGGGACTTACCTCAGCCTAATGGTGCACTGCAGCCTCCCTGTCAGGGACTAACCTCAGCCTAATGGTGTACTGCAGCCTCCCCGTCAGGGACTTACCTCAGCCTAATGGTGTACTGCAGCCTCCCTGTCAGGGACTTACCTCAGCCTAATGGTGCACTGCAGCCTCCCTGTCAGGGACTTACCTCAGCCTAATGGTGCACTGCAGCCTCCCTGTCAGGGACTTACCTCAGCCTAATGGCGCACTGCAGCCTCCCCGTCAGGGACTTACCTCAGCCTAATGGCGCACTGCAGCCTCCCTGTCAGGGACTTACCTCAGCCTAACTGCGCACTGCAGCCTCCCTGTCAGGGACTTACCTCAGCCTAACGGCGCACTGCAGCCTCCCTGTCAGGGACTTACCTCAGCCTAATGGCGCACTGCAGCCTCCCCGTCAGGGACTTACCTCAGCCTAATGGCGCACTGCAGCCTCCCTGTCAGGGACTTACCTCAGCCTAATGGCGCACTGCAGCCTCCCTGTCAGGGACTTACCTCAGCCTAATGGCGCACTGCAGCCTCCCCGTCAGGGACTTACCTCAGCCTAATGGTGCACTGCAGCCTCCCTGTCAGGGACTTACCTCAGCCTAATGGTGTACTGCAGCCTCCCTGTCAGGGACTTACCTCAGCCTAATGGTGCACTGCAGCCTCCCCGTCAGGGACTTACCTCAGCCTAATGGTGCACTCCAGCCTCCCTGTCAGGGACTTACCTCAGCCTAACGGCGCACTGCAGCCTCCCTGTCAGGGACTTACCTCAGCCTAACGGCGCACTGCAGCCTCCCTGTCAGGGACTTACCTCAGCCTAACGGCGCACTGCAGCCTCCCTGTCAGGGACTTACCTCAGCCTAACGGCGCACTGCAGCCTCCCTGTCAGGGACTTACCTCAGTTTGGGGTACTCTTCGTTGAAGTCTCGGCTCTTCCGGGTGCTCCAGTCCCGGATCTTCAGGACTTTGATGACGATGTCGTTGCCCTGCCAGCGGCCTTTCCACAGCTGTGGAGATAACAAGGTCGTCACCCCCATCGCTGCAGCGAGTCCAGGAGCAGCGCTCAGCACCACTTACCTCCCCAGAATGGTTGTCATTCAGCTTGTGGCTGAGCGTCAGCTGCTTGTAATCTATACCGGCCTGCTTATTAAGAGTGCCGTTACCTGCAGACAAGATGGCGACACGTCAGGAGCCACAGAGGACAGCAGAGAGCGGGGGCAGGACTGTGCGGTATAACATAGGACAGAGGGCGCAGGGCAGGTGAATGGACGGTACTGGGGACAGGACTGTGCGGTATAACATAGGACAGAGGGCGCAGGGCAGGTGATTGGACGGTACTGGGGACAGGACTGTGCGGTATAACATAGGACAGAGGGCGCAGGGCAGGTGCTTGGACGGTACTGGGGACAGGACTGTGCGGTATAACATAGGACAGGGGGCGCAGGGCAGGTGATTGGACGGTACTGGAGGACAGGACTGTGCGGTATAACATAGGACAGAGGGCGCAGGGCAGGTGATTGGACGGTACTGGGGACAGGACTGTGCGGTATAACATAGGACAGAGGGCGCAGGGCAGGTGATTGGACGGTACTGGGGACAGGACTGTGCGGTATAACATAGGACAGAGGGCGCAGGGCAGGTGATTGGACGGTACTGGGGACAGGACTGTGCGGTATAACATAGGACAGAGGGCGCAGGGCAGGTGATTGGACGGTACTGGGGACAGGACTGTGCGGTATAACATAGGACAGAGGGCGCAGGGCAGGTGATTGGACGGTACTGGGGACAGGACTGTGCGGTATAACATAGGACAGGGGGTGCAGGGCAGGTGATTGGACGGTACTGGCGGACAAGACTGTGCGGTATAACATAGGACAGAGGGTGCAGGGCAGGTGATTGGACGGTACGGAGGACAGGACTGTGCGGTATAACATAGGACAGAGGGCGCAGGGCAGGTGAATGACCGGTACAGGGGGCAGGACTGTGCGGTATAACATAGGACAGAGGGCGCAGGGCAGGTGATTGGACGGTACTGGAGGACAGGACTGTGCGGTATAACATAGGACAGAGGGCGCAGGGCAGGTGATTGGACGGTACTGGGGACAGGACTGTGCGGTATAACATAGGACAGAGGGCGCAGGGCAGGTGAATGGACGGTACTGGGGACAGGACTGTGCGGTATAACATAGGACAGAGGGCGCAGGGCAGGTGAATGGACGGTACTGGGGACAGGACTGTGCGGTATAACATAGGACAGAGGGCGCAGGGCAGGTGATTGGACGGTACTGGAGGACAGGACTGTGCGGTATAACATAGGACAGAGGGCGCAGGGCAGGTGATTGGACGGTACTGGGGACAGGACTGTGCGGTATAACATAGGACAGAGGGCGCAGGGCAGGTGAATGACCGGTACTGGGGGACAGGACTGTGCGGTATAACATAGGACAGAGGGCGCAGGGCAGGTGAATGGACGGTACTGGGGACAGGACTGTGCGGTATAACACAGGACAGAGGGCGCAGGGCAGGTGATTGGACGGTACTGGGGACAGGACTGTGCGGTATAACCGGACAGAGGGCGCAGGGCAGGTGATTGGACGGTACTGGGGACAGGACTGTGCGGTATAACATAGGACAGAGGGTGCAGGGCAGGTGATTGGACGGTACCGGAGGACAGGACTGTGCGGTATAACATAGGACAGAGGGCGCAGGGCAGGTGATTGGACGGTACTGGGGACAGGACTGTGCGGTATAACACAGGACAGAGGGCGCAGGGCAGGTGATTGGACGGTAATGGAGGACAGGACTGTGCGGTATAACATAGGACAGAGGGCGCAGGGCAGGTGATTGGACGGTAATGGAGGACAGGACTGTGCGGTATAACATAGGACAGAGGGCGCAGGGCAGGTGTATGGACGGTACTGGGGACAGGACTGTGCGGTATAACATAGGACAGAGGGCGCAGGGCAGGTGATTGGACGGTACTGGGGACAGGACTGTGCGGTATAACATAGGACAGAGGGCGCAGGGCAGGTGATTGGACGGTACTGGGGACAGGACTGTGCGGTATAACACAGGACAGAGGGCGCAGGGCAGGTGATTGGACGGTAATGGAGGACAGGACTGTGCGGTATAACATAGGACAGAGGGTGCAGGGCAGGTGATTGGACGGTAGGTGTGAGGTGGAGGGGTGACCGGGGGGCTGATGTTTTTTGGACAGGGAAGGATGCTCACGTGGTCGGGTTCTGGTGGTTCCTTTCCAGAAGGTGTCCTTGTAGGGGATTCTGTTCATGCTCTGCCCCATCTTCTCAGCCCGGTCTGTGGGGACAAGAGGACATGGTCAGGTACCCCGCTCAGCTTCACACACAAGGGTACAGACGAGTTATGTGCACCCCGAAACCCATCCACAAAAAACACTGACCCCGTGACCAAAGCCAACGCTCCTCTCACAAGTACACACTCAGCCCTGGCATCAAATAAGTTAGCGTCTAGCACTCAAAGGGTTAATGCTTCTGGTGGGATCAGCGGCTAACATCAGCCCTCGAGCTGAACCACCGTGAGATATTTATAATCAGACCGCACATTCAGTTGTCGGGTTCCCTATGGCTAATCGGCTGGTTGTCAGAGCGGAGAGGCGGCCGAGCTCCCCAGAATGAACGGCTCTGGTGAACTATACGTCCTGACTAACCATCCGTCTGCCGCGCCTCTCCAGCCTCCCAGTCCGGCCTGTAACATACTGGGCATCTGCAATCTCATGTAACCGCCCCCGGGAACACGGCGTCCTGTACATGTACTCACCTGGTCGGCCTGATTCACATGATTGACCCTTTCACTGCCTGGGACGCCTCTCATACGTGCAGCAGGACAGCACTTCGCCTCTATCTCAGGCTGTATAGCAGCTACAAGCCCCAATAGAGCTGGGTGAAGGGGGATCTGCATATACCTGCAGCTCTCACTCTCGACCAGGGTCCTGTAGATTGTAAGCCCTCACGGCAGGGCCCCCTCCCCATCTCTACCAGTTTGTAGTTTGCTTTAAAGCTAGACTCCCATCTTTAGCTGCTACACAGCCTGAGATAGATCAGGTGAAACCCCCCCCTCATCCAGGTGTGATCTCCGCCAGTCTAGGGAGGGGGCGGTGGGAAAGCGATCGAGGCATAGAGCCTTCTCACCCTGTACACGGGTGTACACTCTCCCGCTAACAGCACAGGCGCACCCACGTGTACAGCACAGGCGCACCCACAGACCCACGTGTACAGCACAGGCGCACCCACAGACCCACGTGTACAGCACAGGCGCACCCACAGACCCACGTGTACAGCACAGGCGCACCCACAGACCCACGTGTACAGCACAGGCGCACCCACAGACCCACGTGTACAGCACAGGCGCACCCACAGACCCACGTGTACAGCACAGGCGCACCCACAGACCCACGTGTACAGCACAGGCGCACCCACAGACCCACGTGTACAGCACAGGCGCACCCACAGACCCACGTGTACAGCACAGGCGCACCCACAGACCCACGTGTACAGCACAGGCGCACCCACAGACCCACATGAACAGCACATTGTGATGCTTCGCAATCTCTGCAATATTGATTACCTAAGAAATCGTGAATGCATCCCGTTTTAAAATTACAAAAATCACAAGAGCCCTCTAATTCACACAAAGAGTTAAAACTCTCAGTTACAGCTCACAGAGAAGGGGTTAATTAGCAAATCCTTGCCAAAGATTCTTCCTGACCCCCTGCCAGGTTATACATCCATCAATCTGATATTGTCTTGACAAAACCCCATAAAAGTGCCTTCCCTCCAGTCTGAGCAGCCCCAGCACCGCAGGGGTCCTAACACCCTAAGCCTGGTCAGAGACTTCAGAAGAGAATGACAGATCCTAATTACACAGCCGGTTGGTACAAGAAGACCTGAAAGTCACCTCCAATCCATAGATCGCATATTTTTCCCATATTTTCTTCATATTTCTTGGGTTAGGAAAATACAGAATGAACAATCTCTTCAGAAATGGTTGGGGTTATTCTAACACCTTCCAGGAAATCCGCAAGCAAATCGGAGATTCCCGCTCTGCGATATGGCGGTTCTCAGGCGCACGGTATTGTCTTCTAGTCATATTTGGTATCAGATGATTCGTAAAGTTCTACTGATTATAAATATGATTATATTTCTTGATTTGACCTCCGGGTACGGAGAAACTGGCAAAGCAGGGATTCTGCCAGACTCTCTCTGAGGCAAGAACTGCCCCCTGCTCCAATTCCACAAGGCTGGACCTGTACGTGTCACAGCCACCACCAGCTCCAGAGGGGGTAAAACACAGCGACCCACTCAGGTCCGTCATCTACCATCTGACGTCGACTAACATCACGACCGCCCGCTGGACACGGGCACACCGCCATCTTGGATTATTCCTTACATAGACTTTATCTTTTACTGGACTCGGTAATTCTGACCTTACAGACATTCTGTTCCCTTCCACCTCTTACTTATTTCCATCCGACCAATCTGTCCGGCCGGTAGATTTATCTGTCAGTTATAATGTAGCTTTTATAATAAAACTAACGATTTCATGGGTCCAGTTCTGCTCTTGTTCCCTGATTATCTGGTCTATGCTGAGAGCTCTGTCCTCAGAGGAGACATTCCACCGTCTTATTTCTATACATTGCTGATTGGTTAGCTCGGCTGCAAATAACTGCGTCTTCCCTTTAGGATTATCTAGCCGCGGTCTCTGCGCCCGATTCACTACGAAGAGCGGTGGCAGCAAATTAACCGGAATTCCATCGTGAAATCGATAATTTTACCGACTGTACCATGTGTGGGCACACCAACCAATCTTATGCGTCTGCTGTGCTCACAGTGGATTCGTCTCCAGAAGTCTCTAGTGGACGAGACCTGGATGGCAACTGTGGCATAGAACGATGGGATTGGTGGGGGTGGGGGGGGGGGGGGGTCTCACACATACCACACGTGTACAGCACATACACACCTACAGTCAGACGTGTACAGCACATACACACAACACATAACACATAACGCACCGCAGAGCAGCTCGCGGAGATGGGGCTTAGCCTTGTCCAGTGGGGTCTCTCCATACTTGTTACAGATGTAAATCAGTGCAGAATTATTCACCAAGTCCTGAAAACAAACAAGGAAAAATAAGTGACCACAACATGAGATCTAGAGGACAAGATGGAGTCATCAGTGACCATGACATGAGACCTAGAGGACAAGAAGGAGTCATCAGTGACCATGACATGAGACAGGGAGGACAAGAAGGAGTCATCAGTGACCACAACATGAGACCTAGAGGACAAGAAGGAGTCATCAGTGACCATGACATGACACAGGGAGGACAAGAAGGAGTCATCAGTGACCACGACATGAGACAGGGAGGACAAGAAGGAGTCATCAGTGACCACGACATGAGACAGGGAGGACAAGAAGGAGTCATCAGTGACCACGACATGAGACCTAGAGGACAAGAAGGAGTCATCAGTGACCACGACATGACACAGGGAGGACAAGAAGGAGTCATCAGTGACCATGACATGACACAGGGAGGACAAGAAGGAGTCATCAGTGACCACGACATGACACAGGGAGGACAAGAAGGAGTCATCAGTGACTATGACATGAGACCTAGAGCAGTGTTTCCCAACCAGTGTGCCTCCAGCTGTTGCAAAACTACAACTCCCAGCATGCTCGCACAGACAAAGGCTGTCCGGGCATGCTGGGAGTTGTAGTTTTGCAACAGCTGGAGGCACACTGGTTGGGAAACACTGACCTAGAGGACAAGAAGGAGTCATCAGTGACCACGACATGAGACAGGGAGGACAAGATGGAGTCATCAGTGACCACGACATGACACAGGGAGGACAAGATGGAGTCATCAGTGACCACGACATGACACAGGGAGGACAAGATGGAGTCATCAGTGACCACGACATGACACAGGGAGGACAAGAAGGAGTCATCAGTGACCACGACATGACACAGGGAGGACAAGAAGGAGTCATCAGTGACCACGACATGAGACAGGGAGGACAAGAAGGAGTCATCAGTGACCACGACATGAGACAGGGAGGACAAGAAGGAGTCATCAGTGACCACGACATGAGACAGGGAGGACAAGAAGGAGTCATCAGTGACCACGACATGAGACAGGGAGGACAAGAAGGAGTCATCAGTGACCACGACATGAGACAGGGAGGACAAGAAGGAGTCATCAGTGACCACGACATGAGACAGGGAGGACAAGAAGGAGTCATCAGTGACCACGACATGAGACAGGGAGGACAAGAAGGAGTCATCAGTGACCACGACATGAGACAGGGAGGACAAGAAGGAGTCATCAGTGACCACGACATGAGACAGGGAGGACAAGAAGGAGTCATCAGTGACCACGACATGAGACAGGGAGGACAAGAAGGAGTCATCAGTGACCACGACATGAGACAGGGAGGACAAGAAGGAGTCATCAGTGACCACGACATGAGACAGGGAGGACAAGAAGGAGTCATCAGTGACCACGACATGAGACAGGGAGGACAAGAAGGAGTCATCCAGTGACCACGACATGAGACAGGGAGGACAAGAAGGAGTCATCAGTGACCACGACATTGAGACAGGGAGGACAAGAAGGAGTCATCAGTGACCACGACATGAGACAGGGAGGACAAGAAGGAGTCATCAGTGACCACGACATGAGACAGGGAGGACAAGAAGGAGTCATCAGTGACCACGACATGAGACAGGGAGGACAAGAAGGAGTCATCAGTGACCACGACATGAGACAGGGAGGACAAGAAGGAGTCCATCAGTGACCACGACATGAGACAGGGAGGACAAGAAGGAGTCATCAGTGACCACGACATGAGGACAGGGAGGACAAGAAGGAGTCATCAGTGACCACGACATGAGACAGGGAGGACAAGAAGGAGTCATCAGTGACCACGACATGAGACAGGGAGGACAAGAAGGAGTCATCAGTGACCACGACATGAGACAGGGAGGACAAGAAGGAGTCATCAGTGACCACGACATGAGACAGGGAGGACAAGAAGGAGTCATCAGTGACCACGACATGAGACAGGGGAGGACAAGAAGGAGTCATCAGTGACCACGACATGAGACAGGGAGGACAGAAGGAGTCATCAGTGACCGCACGACATGAGACAGGGAGGACAAGAAGAGTCAGCATGACCACGACATGAGACAGGGAGGACAAGATGGAGTCATCAGTGACCACGACATGAGACGGGAGGACAAGATGGAGTCATCAGTGACCACGACATGAGACAGGAGACAAGAAGGAGTCATCAGTGACCACGACATGAAGACAGGGAGGACAAGGAGGAGTCATCAGTGACCACGACATGAAGACAGGGAGACAAGAAGGGAGTCATCAGTGACCATGACATGAGCAGGGAGGACAAGAAGGAGTCATCAGTGACCATGACATGAGACAGGAAGGACAAGAAGGAGTCATCAGTGACCATGACATGAGACAGGGAGGACAAGAAGGAGTCATCAGTGACCATGACATGAGACCTAGAGGACAAGAAGGAGTCATCAGTGACCACGACATGAGATCTAGAGAAGATGGAAATATCAGTGACAGGGACAGGGACAAGAGAAGCAGAGAAGATGATGGAGGCATCAGGACAGGGACATGAGACGTAGAAGATGGAGTCATCAGTGATAGCGATGTGAGACAGAGCAGAGAAGATGGAGTCATCGACAGTGACATCAGACATGGAGTGACAGCTCTGGGGCTTACCTCAGCGACGTCATCTTGCCCCCAGAAGCAGGCGTAGTGCAGGGGGGAGTTCCCATGTTCATTGACGGAATTGACATCCGCTTTATACTGGATGAGCTGCGGGAGACCAAAGTGTCCGGTCACCAGGGGGAGACAGCAGTACATGGATCCAACCTGCAGAGGGCACTAGTGATGCACTAATCTGCCCCTCACTGGTGACACCTGCAGGCCGAAACACTTCATAACACAAGTCTGAGAATCTCTACCCTTAGGGTTCATGCACACGAACGGATGTGGTTTCCGTGTCCGTTCCATGACTCCGTGTCCATGCGTCGGCATTACGGACAAGGACAGGACTGTTAGGGGCCGGCCGGCCGGCCCACAAAATGTCAAATGCACACGGCAGGTCTGCAATTTGTGGACAATGAAGCACCCAACGGTCATGTGTATGAGCCCTAAAAACATCTCCCCTCCCAATGCCGCCAAACTTCTCCCCTCCTAATACCGCCGCCCCCAAACTTCTCCCCTCCTAATACCGCCGCCCCAAACTCTCCCCTCCTAATACCGCCGCCCCCAAACTTCTCCCCTCCTAATACCGCCGCCCCCAAACTTCTCCCCTCCTAATACCGCCGCCCCCAAACTTCTCCCCTCCTAATACCGCCGCCCCCAAACTTCTCCCCTCCTAATACCGCCGCCCCCAAACTTCTCCCCTCCCAATGCCGCCGCCCACAAACTTCTCCCCTCCTAATACCGCCGCCCCCAAACTTCTCCCTCCTAATACCGCCGCCCCCAAACTTCTCCCCTCCTAATACCGCCGCCCCCAAACTTCTCCCCTCCTAATACCGCCGCCCCCAAACTTCTCCCCTCCTAATACCGCCGCCGCCCAACTTCTCCCCTCCTAATACCGCCGCCGCCAAACTTCTCCCCTCCTAATACCGCCGCCGCCAACTTCTCCCCTCCTAATACCGGCCGCCAAACTTCTCCCCTCCTAATACCGCCGCCCTCAAACTTCTCCCCTCCTAATACCGCCGCCCCCAAACTTCTTCCCTCATAATACCGCCGCCCCCAAACTTCTCCCCTCCTAATACCGCCGCCCCCAAACTTCTCCCCTCCTAATACCGCCGCCCCCAAACTTCTCCCCTCCTAATACCGACCGCCCCCCAAACTTCTCCCCTCCTAATACCGCCGCCCCAAACTTCTCCCCTCCTAATACCGCCGCCCCCAAACTTCTTCTCCCTCCTATGTATGGCCCGCCGCCCCCAAACTTCTCCCCTCCTAATGCCGCCGCCCCCCCCAAACTTCTCCCCTCCTAATGCCGCCGCCCCCCCCAAACTTCTCCCCTCACAATACCACAGCCCAGTCACAAGCCTCACCTTCTGGACAATGTCGCGGTGGCCGTGGCTGGCGGCGAGGTGCAGCGGAGTGTCGTCGCCGCGGTTCATGACGTTGATTCGCGCTCCTCTCATTATCAGCATGTCCACGATGTTACTGCGGCCTTCACGACACGCCCAGTGCAGCGGGCTGAAGCCGTGGTCATCCCTGGAAGACAGGCCGCAGTGAGCAAGTGAAGACCCCTCACACTGACGGCGGGCGGCAGGAAGACGACTTACCCCTGGTTCAGGTCATTCTCAGTGTTATCCAGCCACAGACGGACGGCCACCGCGTTCCCCTCCCGACACTGCGT
Organism: Bufo gargarizans; assembly: GCF_014858855.1. NCBI lineage: Eukaryota > Metazoa > Chordata > Amphibia > Anura > Bufonidae > Bufo > Bufo gargarizans. Next base: position 3,785,635 of record NC_058082.1, read on the forward strand.
GAAGATGTCATCCATGATGAGAGCAGTCCGTGTCCTGGAATACACGGCATCATACATGAACCACGGCGGCTGGACACGCAAGGTGGAGAGGGAACCACCTGCTGTGACCTTACACCCAGGAGAAGCCCATCAGCCCTCACACACCCTGTATATAACGCCCTGTATATATCACACACCCTGTATATAACGCCCTGTGTGTATATATCACACACCCTGTATATAACGCCCTGTGTGTATATATATCACACACCCTGTATATAACGCCCTGTGTGTATATATATCACACACCCTGTATATAACGCCCTGTGTGTATATATATCACACACCCTGTATATAACGCCCTGTGTGTATATATATCACACACCCTGTATATAACGCCCTGTGTGTATATATATATCACACACCCTGTATATAACGCCCTGTATATATCACACACCCTGTATATAACGCCCTGTATATATCACACACCCTGTATATAACGCCCTGTGTGTATACATCACACACCCTGTATATAACGCCCTGTATATATCACACACCCTGTATATAACGCCCTGTGTGTATACATCACACACCCTGTATATAACGCCCTGTGTGTATACATCACACACCCTGTATATAACGCCCTGTGTGTATACATCACACACCCTGTATATAACGCCCTGTATATATCACACACCCTGTATATAACGCCCTGTGTGTATATATATCACACACCCTGTATATAACGCCCTGTGTGTATATATATCACACACCCTGTATATAACGCCCTGTGTGTATATATCACACACCCTGTATATAACGCCCTGTGTGTATATATATCACACACCCTGTATATAACGCCCTGTATATATCACACACCCTGTATATAACGCCCTGTGTGTATACATCACACACCCTGTATATAACGCCCTGTATATATCACACACCCTGTATATAACGCCCTGTGTGTATACATCACACACCCTGTATATAACGCCCTGTATATATCACACACCCTGTATATAACGCACTGTATAAATCACACACCCTGTATATAACGCACTGTATAAATCACACACCCTGTATATAACGCACTGTATAAATCACACACCCTGTATATAACGCACTGTATATATATATATATATATATCACACACACCCTCTATATAACGCCCTGTGTGTATATATCACACACCCTGTATATAACGCCCTGTGTGTATATATCACACACCCTCTATATAACGCCCTGTGTGTATATATCACACACCCTGTATATAACGCCCTGTGCGTATACATCACACACCCTGTATATAACGCCCTGTGTATACATCACACACCCTCTATATAACGCCCTGTGTGTATATATCACACACCCTCTATATAACGCCCTGTGTGTATATATCACACACCCTCTATATAACGCCCTGTGTGTATATATCACACACCCTCTATATAACGCCCTGTGTGTATATATCACACACCCTCTATATAACGCCCTGTGTGTATATATCACACACCCTGTATATAACGCCCTGTGTGTATATATCACACACCCTGTATATAACGCCCTGTGTGTATATATCACACACCCTGTATATAACGCCCTGTGTGTATATATCACACACCCTGTATATAACGCCCTGTGTGTATATATCACACACCCTGTATATAACGCCCTGTGTGTATATATCACACACCCTGTATATAACGCCCTGTGTATACATCCACACCCTCTATATACGCCCTGTGTGTATATATCACACACCCTCTATATAACGCCCTGTGTGTATATATCACACACCCTCTATATAACGCCCTGTGTGTATATATCACACACCCTCTATATAACGCCCTGTGTGTATATATCACACACCCTCTATATAACGCCCTGTATATATATCACACACCTCTATATAACGCCCTGTATATATATCACACACCCTCTATATAACGCCCTGTGTGTATATATCACACACCCTGTATATAACACCCTGTATATATATCACACACCCTGTATATAACACCCTGTATATATATCACACACCCTATATAAGGCACTGTATAAATCACACACCCTCTATATAAGGCACTGTATATATATATATATATATATATATATATATCACACACCCTCTATATAAGGCCACTGTATATATATCACACACCCTCTATATAAGGCACTGTATAAATCACACACCCTCTATATAAGGCACTGTATATATATATATATATATATATATATATATATATATATATATCACACACCTCTATATAAGGCACTGTATATATATCACACACCCTCTATATAAGGCACTGTATAAATCACACACCCTCTATATAACGCACTGTATAAATCACACACCCTCTATATAACGCACTGTATAAATCACACACCCTCTATATAACGCACTGTGTATATATATATATATATATATCACACACCCTCTACATAACGCACTGTGTATATATATATATATATATCACACACCCTCTATATAACGCACTGTGTAATATATATATCACACACCCTCTACATAACGCACTGTGTATATATATATATATATCACACACCCTCTACATAACGCACTGTGTATATATATATATATATCACACACCCTCTACATAACGCACTGTGTATATATATATATATCACACACCCTCTATATAACGCACTGTGTAATATATATATCACACACCCTCTATATAAGGCACTGTATAAATCACACACCCTCTATATAACGCACTGTGTATATATCACACACCCTCTACATAACGCACTGTGTATATATATCACACACCCTGTATATAACGCACTGTGTATATATCACACACCCTCTACATAACGCACTGTGTATATATCACACACCCTCTATATAACGCACTGTGTATATATCACACACCCTCTACATAACGCACTGTGTATATATCACACACCCTCTACATAACGCACTGTGTATATATCACACACCCTGTATATAACGCACTGATATATATATATATATATATATCACACACCCTGTATATAACACACTGTAGATATCGCACGCCCTCCATATAACACCCTGTATATATCGCACACCCTCCATATAACACCCTGTATATATCGCACACCCTCCATATAACACCCTGTATATATCGCACACCCTGTATATAACACCCTGTATATATCGCACACCCTGTATATATCACACATCCTCTATATAACACCCTGTATATATCACACATCCTCTATATAACACCCTGTATATAACACACTGTAGATATCGCACGCCCTCCATATAACACCCTGTATATATCGCACACCCTCCATATAACACCCTGTATATATCGCACACCCTCCATATAACACCCTGTATATATCGCACACCCTCCATATAACACCCTGTATATATCGCACACCCTCCATATAACACCCTGTATATATCGCACACCCTGTATATAACACCCTGTATATATCGCACACCCTGTATATAACACCCTGTATATATCGCACACCCTGTATATATCGCACACCCTGTATATATCACACATCCTCTATATAACACCCTGTATATATCACACACCCTGTATATAACGCACACCCTGTATATATCACACATCCTCTATATAACACCCTGTATATATCACACATCCTCTATATAACACCCTGTATATATCACACACCCTGTATATATCGCACACCCTGTATATATCACACATCCTCTATATAACACCCTGTATATATCACACATCCTCTATATAACACCCTGTATATATCACACACCCTGTATATATCGCACACCCTGTATATATCACACATCCTCTATATAACACCCTGTATATATCACACACCCTGTATATAACGCACACCCTGTATATATCACACATCCTCTATATAACGCACACCCTGTATATATCACACATCCTCTATATAACACCCTGTATCTATCACACACCCTGTATATCACGTACTGTATATATATCACACACCCTGTATATAACGTACTGTATATATATCACACACCCTGTATATAACGTACTGTATATATATCACACACCCTGTATATAACGTACTGTATATATATCACACACCCTGTATATAACGTACTGTATATATATCACACACCCTGTATATAACGTACTGTATATATATCACACACCCTGTATATAACGTACTGTATATATATCACACACCCTGTATATATCACACATCCTCTATATAACACCCTGTATATATCACACACCCTGTATATAACGCACACCCTGTATATATCACACATCCTCTATATAACACCCTGTATATACCACACACCCTGTATATATCACACACCCTGTATCTATCACACACCCTCTCTATATATATCACACACACTGTGTCTATCACACGGAAGATATCGCACGCTTTCCATATAACGCACTTTCTGTCTTTTCCACCCTGTACACACAGTTATCCGCACACACCTCACCTCCGCGCTCGCTCCCGCCGGCCCCGTTACGTGCGCGCTCCACGGACACGTCACATTCCGCTGCAAGGCGTCGCTACTGGGTGGAGCCAGGAAAGTTCTTTCCAATGACTATGAAGCATGGGCGGGATCGTTCGGCCGCCAGCCAATGGACTAGAGCTGTGGGCGTGGCACAGTTCAGTGGAGCTGAATGACGGGGCGTGTGAAAGAACTTCGTTCACCAATGAATGAGATCGGAAACTTTAACTCCGCCCCTTACTAGAGCTTAGCTTATTGACCATATATAGGGAGGTGGAGAGAGAGTGGTGATCACGTGTTACGGAGGCTATACCATTATAGGGCTGAGGAGTGAGGGCGGTACCATGTCAGAGCTGTTGAGGGGACTAAGTGTAGAGACTAGAGAGGGAGTATAATGTGTGAGGAAGAAACCATATGTGTGCTGTAACCGGGGGACGCGCTGCGGAGTCACGGCTGTAACCGGGGGACGCGCTGCGGAGTCACGGCTGTAACCGGGGGACGCGCTGCGGAGTCACGGCTGTAACCGGGGGACGCGCTGCGGAGTTACGGCTGTAACCGGGGGACGCGCTGCGGAGTCACGGCTGTAACCGGGGGACGCGCTGCGGAGTCACGGCTGTAACCGGGGGACGCGCTGCGGAGTCACGGCTGTAACCGGGGGACGCGCTGCGGAGTCACGGCTGTAACCGGGGGACGCGCTGCGGAGTCACGGCTGTAACCGGGGGACGCGCTGCGCAGTCACGGCTGTAACCGGGGGACGCGCTGCGCAGTCACGGCTGTAACCGGGGGACGCGCTGCGCAGTCACGGCTGTAACCGGGGGACGCGCTGCGGAGTCACGGCTGTAACCGGGGGACGCGCTGCGGAGTCACGGCTGTAACCGGGGGACGCGCTGCGGAGTCACGGCTGTAACCGGGGGACGCGCTGCGGAGTCACGGCTGTAACCTGGGGACGCGCTGCGGAGTCACGGCTGTAACCTGGGGACGCGCTGCGCAGTCACGGCTGTAACCGGGGGACGCGCTGCGGAGTCACGGCTGTAACCGGGGGACGCGCTGCGCAGTCACGGCTGTAACCGGGGGACGCGCTGCGGAGTCACGGCTGTAACCGGGGGACGCGCTGCGGAGTCACGGCTGTAACCGGGGGACGCGCTGCGGAGTCACGGCTGTAACAGGGGGACGCGCTGCCTAGTCACGACTGTAACAGGTCGACGCGCTGCGGAGTCACGACTGTAACCGAGGGACGCGCTGCGTCATGGTGTTTCTGGACGTGCCTTCGCACCGCAAAAAAATAGTACTTGTTCTATGGACGGATCACGGACCCTTTCAAGTTGAATGGGTCTCAATCCGTCCCAGCCGCCGCAATACGTTGCCCATGCCCATAAATTGCGATCCCCAATGCACAGAATGGACACACAACGTTTGTGTGCATCAGACCTTATTCACAGACACAATATATGATCATACAGACACCAGTAATATGAGTTATCTTATAAGTATAGGGAAGACATGCTGGGGCAGAGGTGTGTCCTAGCATCTACATATCATATCACTATGTACTATAGCTTCACCACACTGAGATCTGCTGAGCTTATCTACATATCATATACACTATGTACTATAGCTTCACCACACTGAGATCGGGTCAGCTTATCTACATATCATACACACTATGTACTATAGCTTCACCACACTGAGATCTGCTCAGCTTATCTACATATCACTGCTTTATTCACAGACACAATGTATGATTATACAGACACCAGTAATATCTGTTATCTTATAAGTATAGGGAAGACATGCTGGGGCAGAGCTGTGTCCTAACATCTATATATCACACACACTATGTACTATAGCTTCACCACACTGACATCTGCTCAGCTTATCTACATATCATATGCACTATGTACTATAGCTTCACCACACTGACATCTGCTCAGCTTATCTACATATCATATACACTATGTACTATAGCTTCACCACACTAAGATCTGCTCAGCTTATCTACATATCATATGCACTATGTACTATAGCTTCACCACACTGAGATCTGCTCAGCTTATCTACATATCATATACACTATGTACTATAGCTTCACCACACTGAGATCTGCTCAGTTTATCTACATATCATACACACTATGTACTATAGCTTCAACACACTGAGATCTGCTCAGCTTATCTACATATCATATACACTATGTACTATAGCTTCAACACACTGAGATCTGCTCAGCTTATCTACATATCATACACACTATGTACTATAGCTTCACCACACTGAGATCTGCTCAGCTTATCTACATATACACACTATGTAGTATAGCTTCAACACACTGACATCTGCTCAGCTTATCTACATATCATATGCACTATGTACTATAGCTTCACCACACTGAGATCTGCTCAGCTTATCTACATATCATATGCACTATGTACTATAGCTTCACCACACTGAGATCTGCTCAGCTTATATACATATCATATACACTATGTACTATAGCTTCACCACACTGAGATCTGCTCAGCTTATATACATATCATATGCACTATGCACTTGTCACGGATGATGTTACAGATATCTGGAACGTATAAATAAACCTCCGACGGGCTTGATCCCAAACTAAGGAGCATATGGGTGAGCCCTATAAAACCCTAAGAGCTCTCCCTGACTGCTATGCCCATGCAAGGGTCTGAATGGTAGACGATTGCATGCCCACATACCTAAGACTGTGTGACACCTGAAGATCCTATAATAGTGAGGGGACACGACCACCGGCTCCCTGTACAATACGGACGGAGTCAGGGTAACCTAGAATCAAGCCAGCAAAGAAACACAAATAAAGAAAAATACTTATCTTAGCAAACAGCAGCCTCCAGCAGTGAACACATCATCCAGGAAGAAGTATAAACCGCAAAGTGAGGCAGTATGGGAGGGAATATAAAGGGAGACAATTAGTCTAAATAGGTGACACCTGGGAGAAGGAAAGGAGATGACAAAGTGAAACCAAAACAAAGAACGTCATGCAAGAGGTAGAGAAGAACATCTGCCAGACATTCTCACAGAACTGGTGGTGACAGTACCTCTCCCTCTACGGGTGGACTTAACATAGAAACATAGAATGTGTCGGCAGATAAGAACCATTTGGCCCATCTAGTCTGCCCAATATACTGAATACTATGGATAGCCCCGGCCCTATCTTATATGAAGGATAGCCTTATGCCTATCCCATGCATGCTTAACCTCCTCCACTGTATTTGCAGCTGCCACTTCTGCAGGAAGGCTATTCCATGCATCCACTACTCTCTCAGTAAAGGAATACTTCCTGATATTACTTTTAAACCTTTGCCCCGCTAATTTAAAACTATGTCCTCTTGTAGCAGTTTTTCTTCTTTTAAATATTCTTTCCGCTTTTACCTTGTTGATTCCCTTCATGTATTTAGCCGTCTCTCTCATCTCCCCTCTGTCTCGTCTTTCTTCCAAGCTCTACATGTTAAGGTCCTTTAATCTTTCCTGGTAAGTTTTATCCTGCAATCCATGGACCAGTTTAGTAGCTCTTCTCTGAACTCTCCAAAGTATCAGTATCCTTCTGGAGATATGGTCTCCAGTACTGAGCACAATACTCCAGATGAGGTCTCACTAGTGCTCTGTAGAGCGGCATGAGCGCCCCCCTCTGTCTACTGGTAATGCCTCTCCCTATACACCCAGCATTCTGCTAGCATTTCCTGCTGCTCTGTGACATTGTCTGCCTACCTTTAAGTCTTCTGAAATAATGATCCCTAAATCCCTTTCCTCAGATACTGAGGTTAGGATTCCGGACACTCAGAGCCCACCTTCTCAGGATGAGACCTATGGAAAGCCCTGATGAGACGAGTGGCCTTAATGTCCGCCACTGGGACCCACATCCTCTCCTCAGAACCATAACCCTCCCAATGAACGAGGTACTGGAGAGAACCGCGGATAATGCGAGAATCCACAATTCTAAAGACCTGAAATTAAATATTGCCATCAACAAAAATCAGAGAAGGAGGCAAAGAGGAGGGTACAGTGGGTTGGACATAAGGTTTTAATAGGGACATGTGAAAAACATTATGGATCTTCCAATTCTGAGGATGCGTGCCCCTATCAGAAACAATGTCTGAAGGAATGCCATGCAATTTAACAATGTGATCAACAAACGCTTGCGCCGACGTCTTAGCATTGAGTAACCCAGGAAAGGGAATGAAATGCGCCATTTTGCTAAAACGGTCCACTACCACCAGAATCACAGTCTTTCCCGAGGAACGAGGCAGGTCCGTTATGAAGTCCATGGACAGATGCGTCCAAGGACGGGAAGGAATGGGTAACGGGAGGAAAGAACCAGATAGCCGTGAATGAGGGACTTTGGCACGAGCGCAGGTCTCGCAGGCTGCCACAAAACCCTCAACCGTCTTACGAACAGCTGGCCACCAGAGTCTCCGAGCAATGAGATCCACTGTGGCTCTACTCCCCGGGTGCCCAGCAAGGACAGTATTGTGGTGCTCCTTAAAAACCTTGTGTCGTAAAGCGAGAGGCACAAACAACCTCCCAGGAGGACAAAGATCAGGAGCCTCTGCCTGGGTTGCCTGAACCTCTGCCTCCCAATCAGGATAAAGAGCAGAGACCACCACCCCTTCAGCCAAAATGGGACCTGGGTCTTCAAAGTCCCCCCTCTCGGAAAACAACGTGACAGGGCATTCTCCTTCACATTTTCAACCCCAGGGCGGAACGTGACAACAAAATTAAACCTAGAAAAGAACAAAGACCATCTGGCCTGTCTCGGGTTCAGACGCTTGGCTGACTCCAAGTAGGCCAGATTCTTATGGTCGGTAAACACGGTAATAGGGTGTCTGACTCCCTCTAGCCAATGGCGCCATTCCTCAAAAGCTAATTTGATGGTCAACAACTCCCTATCTCTCACATCGCAATTTCTGCAGAGGAGAGTTTCCTTGAGAAAAAGGCACACGGTCTCCATTTGGCAGGAGAGGGACCCTGAGATAAGACCGCCCCCACACCCACCTCAGAAGCATCAACCTCAACTATGAAGGGTAAAGAAATATCAGGTTGTACCAAGATGGGAGCGGAAGCAAAACTCTCTTTGATACTAGAAAAGGCTTTAAGCGCCTCTACCGACCACGAGGAAAAATCTACCCCCTTTTTAGTCATATCCTCAACATGAGCGTCACCCACAGTCAAACGGATATTGTGAACTATGCCCTTTAACGATCTTTGAGAAAGTGGAGCGGAATCGATAGCAAAAACAGGAATATCCTTTTCCAAAGTGCACACCTGGAAACCATGCGTTATAGCAAATTGATTATCAATGAGATTGACAGCTGCTCCACTATTTAAAAAAATCTCACAATGTTCTTGCTGTCTAGCGCCACCCTGGCAGGTAGGAGAAAACGGGAACTACAAGCAAACGGCAAACCTTCAATTTCCGCATCCACCTTGCCAATAGTAGCAAATGGAAAGTTTTTAGAGGTTTTTTATTTTTATTTTATTTCCCTCAAAAAACTCCATGAATCTCCTAGAGGGGCAAACATTAGCCAAATGATTTATACCCCCACAACAGAAACAAACCCTCCTCTGAGAGCTGAATCCTCTACTATCAGAGGCAAGCAAACCCAGCTGCATGGCCTCCTCAGAGGGAATTGAGAGAGACTGAGACCCCTGCGCACTGAATGAGACCGCCGCACTGTCCTTGGACTGAATATGACAGGAAGGAGTGATTTCTCCTCTCTCTCTAAGACGCCTGTCAATACGAACAGCTAGAGACATGGCAGAGTCCAAGGAGGTAGGCCTCTCATGAAAAGCAAATACATCTTTCAATCTTTCCGAAAGACCATGGCAAAATTGACTTCGGAGTGCAGCATCATTCCAACCAGTATCAGCTGCCCATCTCCGAAATTCAGAACAATATATCTCTGCGGATTGTTTACCCTGGCATAAAAGACACAGTTTAGATTCAGCCAGAGCAATACCATCCGGGTCATCATATATCAGACCCAGACTACAAAAAATTCATCCACCGATCGGAGGGGCCGTGCCCTGACCGGCAGCGAAAAGGCCCAGGACTGAGCGTTATCCCTGAGAGCAGCGAGATGATGATCCCCACCCTCTGCTCCTCATCACCAGAGGAATGGGGAAGTAGGCGAAAATGGAGTTTGCAAGCCTCTCTAAAACGCACAAAATTCTCACTACCCCCGGAGAACGTATCCGGGAGCGAGATCTTAGGCTCAGAACAAACTCCATAAACGCAAGCTGAACCGGTCACCTGAAACTGAGAAACAGTTTTACAGAGATCTGCTACCTCCAGTGAAAGACCTTGCATGCGGTCAATCAAGACTGAAACCGGATCCATGCTTGAGACGGTTATGGCGGTTTATAATGTCACGGATGATGTTGCAGAAAGCTGGAACTTATAAATAAACATCCGACTGGCTTGATCCCAAACTAAGGAACATATGGGTGAGCCCTATAAAACCCTAAGAGCTTTCCCTGACTGCTATGCCCATGCAAGGGTCTGAATGGTAGACGATTGCATGCCCACGTACCTAAGACTGTGTGACATCTGAAGACCCTATAATAGTGAGGGGCCACGACCACCGGCTCCCTGCATTTAATACGGACGGAGTCAGGGTCACCTAGAATCAAGCCAGCAAGGAAACACAAATAAAGAAAAAGACTTATCTTAGCAAACAGCAGCCTCCAGCAGTGAACACCTCTTCCAGGAAGTAGTATAAGCCGCAAAGTGAGGCAGTATGGGAGGGAATATAAAGGGAGACAATTAGTCTAAATAGGTGACACCTGGGAGAAGGAAAGGAGATGACAAAGTGAAACCAAAACAAAGAACGTCATGCAAGAGGTAGAGAAGAACATCTGCCAGACATTCTCACAGAACTGGCAGGGACAGTACTATAGCTTCACCACACTGAGATCTGCTCAGCTTATCTACATATCATACACACTATGTAGTATAGCTTCACCACACTGAGATCTGCTCAGCTTATCTCCATATCATATACACTATGTACTATAGCTTCATCACACTGAGATCTGCTCAGCTTATCTCCATATCATATACACTATGTACTATAGCTTCACCACACTGAGATCTGCTCAGCTTATCTACATATCATACACACTATGTACTATAGCTTCACCACACTGAGATCTGCTCAGCTTATCTACATATCATACACACTATGTACTATAGCTTCACCCCACTGAGATCTGCTCAGCTTATCTCCATATCATATACACACTATGTACTATAGCTTCACCACACTGACATCTGCTCAGCTTATCTACATATCATACACACTATGTACTATAGCTTCACCACACTGAGATCTGCTCAGCTTATCTACATATCATACACACTATGTACTATAGCTTCACCACACTGAGATCTGCTCAGCTTATCTACATATCATACACACTATGTAGTATAGCTTCACCACACTGAGATCTGCTCAGCTTATCTACATATCATATACACTATGTACTATAGCTTCATCACACTGAGATCTGCTCAGCTTATCTACATATCATACACACTATGTAGTATAGCTTCACCACACTGAGATCTGCTCAGCTTATCTACTTATCATATACACTATGTACTATAGCTTCACCACACTGACATCTGCTCAGCTTATCTACATATCATATACACTATGTACTATAGCTTCATCACACTGAGATCTGCTCAGAAAGCTCATCTACATATCACTGCTTTATTCACAGATAGGGTTGAGCGAAAACGTTACGATTCTTTACGCTGAACCTGAACATTTCAGTAAAAGTTCAGGTTTGGCGATTTCTTGGCGCTTTTTGAAAGGCTGCAGAGCAGCCAATCAACAAGCGGTTAACTGTCTGACCTTAGAAGCCATCACAGCCACGCCTACTAATGGCATTGCTGTGATTGGCCAGAGCAGCATGTGACCCGGGCTCTATATAAGCTGGAGTCACGTAGCGCTGCACATCACTCTGCTCTGATCAGTGTAGGGGGAGGATGCTGCTGCTGTGAGGGAGAGAATAGGAGAGAATCTGATATCAGAACTTGTTGTTAACTCTGCGATCTACAGCGATTTTTTTTTTTTGTGGGTGCAATGCAACATTTTTGTACTCTGCCCTGAGCCCAGTGAACCAGACGTTTTTTCCGTCTGTTAGGTGGGCATCGGCGGCCATTTTGTGCAAGTTCAGTGCAACAGCACTGCATATGTGCCAGGGACAATAATTGAATCTTGTTCTTTTAGTTCAGTGGGCGACATATACCCATTTTTTAAGTGCACCAGCACTGCATATGTGCCAGGGGAAGGGAAAATAATATAGGCAATCCGTCTGTGAGTTCAGGGACCCAGGGGGGGACATATTCACATTTGTTTCTGTAAAGTACCCTGTGCTGCATTTCTGAGAGTGAAATATAATCAGTTAAATCCATCTGTCCCATTGTGGGGCGACACATTCACATTGTTTTCTGTAAAGTACCCTGTGCTGCATATGGGAGAGTAATCAATTCAGTAAATCCATCTGTTAGATTCTGGGGGGACACATTTTTTTCCCCCATAAACTACCTTTGCGGCCTGCACTGCATTTGTGATAGTGAAAGAAAATCAGGTAATAGTGAAATATAATCAGTGAAAAAACTGGGACATTGTGGGTGAAAAAAAGTACCTTTGCGGCCTGCGCTGCATATCTGACAGCCAGGCAAATAAATACAGTAAATCCATCTGTAGGATTGTGGGGTGACATTTCCACGTTTATCACTAGTGGCTCGGAGGGTGGGTTCCTGCACCAACAGAGGCCAGGTACACAATTGTCCAGCCCGGGCACAGGTGTAATGCACCATTTTTACACCCCAGACACAGAAAGATAATTTGTCTGTTCATTGTGTAGCTGACCTTCCTACAGCAATTTTTTGGTGGGCGCAATGCAACATCTAAAAAAATATATAAATAATTGAATCCTTAATCCGTTTGTTGGTTCGGTGACAAGCCAATTTGTGTGTGAAGTACACCTGCACCTGCGCCAGGGACAATAATATAGTTAATCTGTCTGTAAGTTCAGGGGTTGACATACAGTATTTGCATTGTCGGCTGTTTTATACCCCAGCTCTACATCGCAGACAGGGAGATAATTTTAAAAAAATTGTCTGTTCCATTGTTGGGTGACATTAACCCATTTTTGCCGTTTAAAAACCCCCGCTCTGCATTGTTCACAAGGAACTAAATTTAGTAAAAACGTCTGTTACTTCAGTGGGTGACATAAAAAAATTAGAGCGTCAAATAAGGGACGTGGCCCCGGTTGTGGTGCTGCTGGTGGAGCTCCTGTTGCAGGGAGAGGACGTGGCCCCGGTTGTGGTGCTGCTGGTGGAGCTCCTGTTGCAGGGAGAGGACGTGGTCCCGGTTGTGGTGCTGCTGGTGGAGCTCCTGTTGCAGGGAGAGGACGTGGTCCCGGTCGTGGTGCTGCTGGTGGAGCTCCTGTTGCAGGGAGAGGACGTGGTCGATCTGTGCCAGCTACACGCACAAGTGAAACCCCTTACTCAGGTGCGAGTAGGCGACAGAACCTGCAGCGGTATTTGGTCGGGCCTAATGCGGCTCTACGAATGGTGAGGCCTGAACAAGTACAGGCGATAGTAGATTGGGTTGCTGACAGTGGATCCAGTTCCTTCACATTGTCTCCCACCCAGTCTCCTGCTGAAAGACCACAGTTGGCACCTGCAGCCCATGTTCATCAGTCTTTCACCTCACCCCCTTGCACATCAGCCAAGCAGTCTGAGCCCCAAGTCATGCAGCAGTCTCCTCTGCTTTCTGATGACTGTTAGCAGGGTTTCCCAGGGCCATCCACCTAGCCCTGCCCCAGAAGTGGAAGAGATTGAGGGCACCGATGCCCAACCACTTATCTTTCAGGATGAGTACATGGGAGGACCATCGCAGCCAGGGCCGGACTGGGACAAGAAATAGGCCCGGGCATTTTTGACTGAGCAGCCCAATCACATGACCCCCAACAGGCCCCACCCCCTTGCAGTCTAGGGGCGGAGCCAAATCCGGAAGCACAATTGAGGGGCAGGGCCAGCCACCAGTAAGATAGGAAGGCTTCAGCCAACACACAAGCTTTGCAACAATATAGGAATCTACAGAAAAGTCTTATAATATCCTCAGTGGATCTCAACCTCCCAATCCTCCACACCCTGTACAGGTCAGTGCCCCCGAAATTACACTCACAGTTCTCCAGCAACTCTGACAAATACCACCTATTCCGTACAGGGTGGGTTTACATCTGCGTTATGCCATTCCGTTATACGTTCCGTTTCAAACGGAATATAACGGAATGGCCAGATGGAATGCAAAATGGAAACCTTTAAGGGTCCATTCACACGTCCGTTGTTTCTTTCCTGATCTGTTCCGTTTTTTGCGGAACAGATCTGGACCAGTTCTGTACCCATTCATTTTCAATGGGTCCTGAAAAAAAAATCTGACATTGTGCTGTCCGATTTTTTTCAGGACCCATTGAAAATTAATGGGTCCAGATCTGTTCCGCAAAAAACGTAACAGATCAGGAAGGCATTCCGTTTTGCTCTGTCCTAATAGAAGTTTATGAGAAAGCATAACGGAGCCGTCTGGGTCCCTGTCGACAGGACTTTGTTTTCCGTCTTGCATAACAGGAACCAGATGGATCCGTTTTGATTCCCATAGACTTTTAAGAGGACGGAGAGCAAATGGAAAGCCTCCTGCAGAGTCCGCGCTGTACGAGAGAGAGAGAGCTGTGGCTGTGAAGGGAAAAGTTCCAGAGCACAATGACAGCCCCAGAGCCTCTCTGCTGCCTGACCAACCGTATGCTGCCACAGCGCCAGCCTGCAGGACATCAGAGAGGCCTGGGGGCCACACTACAGCGCCAGCCTGCAGGACATCAGAGAGGCCTGGGGGCCACACTACAGCACCAGCCCAGCCTGCAGGACATCAGAGGGGCCTGGGGGCCACACTACAGCGCCAGCCTGCAGGACATCAGAGAGGCCTGGGGGCCACACTACAGCACCAGCCCAGCCTGCAGGACATCAGCAGGGATCTCAACTCTCCCGGAGGTTCAGGGAGTCTCCCGCTATTAGATAGCGGCTCCCTGACACCCGCATGTGAAACAATATCTCCCGGAAAGGTTTATCTCAGTCAGATAGCAGAGCAGAGAGATAAGAGAAGTGACAGGACAGAGTTTAGATTACAGGTTGAATTAACCCTTTAGGGTCAAATTGGCTTCTCAAGGAGATATATATGTTAAAGGCATCCCTTCTGTCTCATTCAGTAGCTATAGAACTATTGAAAGAGATGTATTTTTTTTTTTTTATACATTTACACATTTAACCCTCCATTTTAATTATATTATTTACCCCAGTGTTAAATTCACACCCCCTGGATGCTTTAATCATATATATAAATATGATAATTTGGGGCAGGGTAATGATCCCGGTCCTCCACACCATAGAGAAAAGTGTGCAGATACTTCATATGTTTGGAAAATGTAATAAAAAGTTCGTGAAAAAAACCAAAAAAAAAACCTCCCTGAAATGAGAAGTGCACCTCCCTGAAATGAGTTTTTGCAGGTTGGGATGTCTGCATCAGAGAGGCCTGGGGGCCACACTACAGCACCAGCCCAGCCTGCAGGACATCAGAGAGGCCTGGGGGCCACACTACAGCACCAGCCCAGCCTGCAGGACATCAGAGAGGCCTGGGGGCCACACTACAGCACCAGCCCAGCCTGCCGGACATCAGAGAGGCCTGGGGGCCACACTACAGCACCAGCCCAGCCTGCAGGACATCAGAGGGGCCTGGGGTCCACATTATAGCACCAGCCCAGCCTGCAGGACATCAGAGGGGCCTGGGGTCCACATTACAGCGCCAGCCCAGCCTGCAGGACATCAGAGGGGCCTGGGGTCCACATTACAGCGCCAGCCCAGCCTGCAGGACATCAGAGGGGCCTGGGGTCCACATTACAGCGCCAGCCCAGCCTGCAGGACATCAGAGAGGCCTGGGGGCCACACTACAGCACCAGCCCAGCCTGCAGGACATCAGAGAGGCCTGGGGGCCACACTACAGCACCAGCCCAGCCTGCAGGACATCAGAGAGGCCTGGGGGCCACACTACAGCACCAGCCCAGCCTGCAGGACATCAGAGGGGCCTGGGGTCCACATTACAGCACCAGCCCAGCCTGCAGGACATCAGAGGGGCCTGGGGTCCACATTACAGCGCCAGCCCAGCCTGCAGGACATCAGAGGGGCCTGGGGTCCACATTACAGCGCCAGCCCAGCCTGCAGGACATCAGAGGGGCCTGGGGTCCACATTACAGCGCCAGCCCAGCCTGCAGGACATCAGAGAGGCCTGGGGGCCACACTACAGCACCAGCCCAGCCTGCAGGACATCAGAGGGGCCTGGGGTCCACATTACAGCGCCAGCCCAGCCTGCAGGACATCAGAGGGGCCTGGGGGCCACATTACAGCGCCAGCCCAGCCTGCAGGACATCAGAGAGGCCTGGGGGCCACACTACAGCACCAGCCCAGCCTGCAGGACATCAGAGGGGCCTGGGGTCCACATTACAGCACCAGCCCAGCCTGCAGGACATCAGAGAGGCCTGGGGGCCACACTACAGCACCAGCCCAGCCTGCAGGACATCAGAGAGGCCTGGGGGCCACACTACAGCACCAGCCCAGCCTGCAGGACATCAGAGAGGCCTGGGGGCCACACTACAGCACCAGCCCAGCCTGCAGGACATCAGAGAGGCCTGGGGGCCACACTACAGCACCAGCCCAGCCTGCAGGACATCAGAGGGGCCTGGGGTCCACATTATAGCACCAGCCCAGCCTGCAGGACATCAGAGGGGCCTGGGGTCCACATTACAGCACCAGCCCAGCCTGCAGGACATCAGAGGGGCCTGGGGTCCACATTACAGCGCCAGCCCAGCCTGCAGGACATCAGAGGGGCCTGGGGTCCACATTACAGCGCCAGCCCAGCCTGCAGGACATCAGAGGGGCCTGGGGTCCACATTACAGCGCCAGCCCAGCCTGCAGGACATCAGAGGGGCCTGGGGGCCACATTACAGCGCCAGCCCAGCCTGCAGGACATCAGAGGGGCCTGGGGTCCACATTACAGCGCCAGCCCAGCCTGCAGGACATCAGAGAGGCCTGGGGGCCACATTACAGCGCCAGCCCAGCCTGCAGGACATCAGAGGGGCCTGGGGTCCACATTACAGCGCCAGCCCAGCCTGCAGGACATCAGAGAGGCCTGGGGGCCACACTACAGCACCAGCCCAGCCTGCAGGACATCAGAGGGGCCTGGGGTCCACATTATAGCACCAGCCCAGCCTGCAGGACATCAGAGAGGCCTGGGGGCCACACTACAGCACCAGCCCAGCCTGCAGGACATCAGAGCGGCCTGGGGTCCACATTACAGCGCCAGCCCAGCCTGCAGGACATCAGAGCGGCCTGGGGGCCACATTACAGCACCAGCCCAGCCTGCAGGACATCAGAGGGGCCTGGGGTCCACATTACAGCGCCAGCCCAGCCTGCAGGACATCAGAGCGGCCTGGGGGCCACATTACAGCACCACTACATTTACTTATTATCAAAAAGCATCATACATAACCAAGCAAAAGCCAGAATATAATAAAAGACAAAAACATTAAACTACATTTATAATAAAACAATTTACTTACAAAAGAAGCTATTCAGTCGTCTGCTGTACCGTCCTCTGCTTGCTTCCACTGATTATGTGCCCTCCTTTCTGTCTCTCCTCAGTGCGCAGGCGCAGTGTTATGGGGGATCTGTGGATGACGCACTGTTATGGGGGATCTGTGGATGACACTGTTATGGGGGCTCTGTGGGTGACACACTGTTATGGGGGATCTGTGGATGACACACTGTTATGGGGGATCTGTGGATGACACACTGTTATGGGGGATCTGTGGATGACACTGTTATGGGGGCATCTGTGGATGACACACTGTTATGGGGGATCTGTGGATGACACACTGTTATGGGGGGAATCTGTGGATGACGCACTGTTATGGGGGGAATCTGTGGATGACACACTGTTATGGGGGGAATCTGTGGATGACGCACTGTTATGGGGGATCTGTGGATGACGCACTGTTATGGGGGATCTGTGGATGACACACTGTTATGGGGGATCTGTGGATGACACACTGTTATGGGGGATCTGTGGATGACGCACTGTTATGGGGGGATCTGTGGATGACACACTGTTATGGGGGATCTGTGGATGACGCACTGTTATGGAGGGGATCTGTGGATGACACACTGTTATGGGGGGATCTGTGGATGACACACTGTTATGGGGGATCAGTGGATGACGCACTGTTATGGGGGATCTGTGGATGACGCACTGTTATGGAGGATCTGTGGATGACACACTGTTATGGGGGATCTGTGGATGACACACTTATGGGGGCATCTGTGGATGACACACTGTTATGGGGGATCTGTGAATGACTGACACTGTTATGGAGGATCTGTGGATGACGCACTGTTATGGGGGATCTGTGGATGACACACTGTTATGGGGGATCTGTGAATGACTGACACTGTTATGGAGGATCTGTGGATGACGCACTGTTATGGGGGATCTGTGGATGACGCACTGTTATGGGGGATCTGTGGATGACACACTGTTATGGGGGCATCTGTGGATGACACACTGTTATGGGGGATCTGTGGATGACGCACTGTTATGGGGGATCTGTGGATGACACACTGTTATGGGGGCATCTGTGGATGACACACTGTTATGGGGGATCTGTGGATGACGCACTGTTATGGGGGATCTGTGGATGATGCACTGTTATGGAGGATCTGTGGATGACGCACTGTTATGGGGGATCTGTGGATGACGCACTGTTATGGGGGCATCTGTGGAAGACACACTGTTATGGGGGATCTGTGAATGACACACTGTTATGGGGGGACCTGTGGATGACACACTGTTATGGGGGGATCTGTGGATGACGCACTGTTATGGGGGATCTGTGGATGATGCACTGTTATGGGGGGATCTGTGGATGACACACTGTTATGGGGGATCTGTGGATGACGCACTGTTATGGGGGATCTGTGGATGATGCACTGTTATGGGGGATCTGTGGATGACGCACTGTTATGGGGGCATCTGTGAATGACACACTGTTATGGGGGCTCTGTGGATGACACACTGTTATGGGGGCTCTGTGGATGACACACTGTTATGGGGGATCTGTGAATGACACACTGTTATGGGGTCTCTGTGGAGGACACACTGTTATGGGGGCTCTGTGGATGACGCACTGTTATGGGGGCATCTGTGGAAGACACACTGTTATGGGGGCATCTGTGGAAGACACACTGTTATGGGGGCTCTGTGGATGACACACTGTTATGGGGTATCTGTGGATGACGCACTGTTATGGAGGATCTGTGGATGACACACTGTTATGGGGGATCTGTGGGTGACACTGTTATGGGGGCTCTGTGGATGACACACTGTTATGGGGGATCTGTGGATGACACTGTTATGGGGGATCTGTGGATGACACACTGTTATGGGGGCTCTGTGGATGACACACTGTTATGGAGGATCTGTGGATGACGCACTGTTATGGGGGACCTGTGGATGACACACTGTTATGGGGGCATCTGTGGATGACACACTGTTATGGGGGGACCTGTGGATGACGCACTGTTATGGGGGCATCTGTGGATGACGCACTGTTATGGGGGATCTGTGGATGACGCACTGTTATGGGCATCTGTGGAGGACACTCAAGTGTTATGGGCATCAGTGGATGACACACGGTTATGGGGGGACCTGTGGATGACATACTGTTATGGGGGATCTGTGAATTACACTATTAATGGGGCATCTGTGGATGACACTATTATGGGGGCATCAGTGGATGACGCACTGTTATGGGCATCTGTGGAGGACACTCAAGTGTTATGGGCATCAGTGGATGACACACAGTTATGGGGACATCTGTGGATGATGCACTGTTATTAACAGTGCGTCATCCACAGACCCCACCCCATAACAGTGTCATCCACAGATATCCCCTTAATAGACTGTTAAGGGGATATCTGTGGATTGCATGGCACTGTTATGGCGGCATCTGTGGATGACACTGTTATAGGTGGCCGGGGGGGATCTGTGGATGACACACATATATGGCAGCGCAAGCATCTTGTGCTATATATATGTGTCATCATCCACATGATCCACAGATATCTCCCCCCCCCCCCATAACAGTGTCCCTCCCTATTGTAAGACAGACCCCGCCGTTCCTTATGTAAGTGAGCTATTGAGCTTGTAAATAAACTTGTGCAAAGTATATGAGTGGTTAGTAAATACTCATATACTTTGCACAAGTTTATTTACAAGCTCAATAGCTCACTTACATAAGTTACTATCTAATAATCTATCAATCACTATCATCACTAACTTACTACCTTGGTCCAAGGCCCTTGGACAGTCAGTGGGCAGGTGGCAGCTGGTGGGTGGCTCCAGTCCCGCTCTTCAAGTTCAAACTAGGCGGCCGGCGGCAGCGTAACGTGACGTCACTCACTACGTAACGCTGCACGCGCATGCTCCTCCCACTTTATTAATGAAGGCAGAGCAGGCGCGTGACGTCGGAGTGAGCGACGTTGCGCTGCCGGCCGCCGGAAGATGGGAGGCAGAGCACGGAGGCGGAGCACAGGAGGCGGAGCAGTCACAGTCAGTATCTCTATGTGTCTGTGGGCTGGCAGGAGGCGGAGCAGTCACAGTGACAGGGGTGTGATTAGGCCATACCCAGCCGGCAGTCACGGCACACCCACTGGAGCCCTGAGGCGGCCCCCCTGAGGTGGCCCGGCCCACCGGGCAAATGCCCGGTCTGCCCTATGGCCAGTCCGGCCCTGATCGCAGCACGCATTGGATGATGACGAAACACAGGTGCCAACTGCTGGGGCTTTCTGCAGTGTGCAGACCGACAAGGAGGGCAGGGGTGAAGACTGGGTGGAAGATGATGTGGAGGATGATAAGGTCCTCGACCCCACATGGAATCAAGGTCATGCGAGTGACCTATGTAGTTCGGAGGAAGAGGCGGTGGTCGCACAGAGACACCAGCACAGCAGAAGAGGGAGCAGGGTGCAAAAGCGGAGCGGCCGTCCTCTAGACAGTACGCCTGCTACTGCCCGCCGCGCCCAGGGACCGAGCACACCAAAGCCAGCTCCAAGGAGTTCCCTGGCGTGGCAGTTCTGCAGACAATGTGCTGATGACAAGACACGAGTGGTTTGCACGCTGTGCAATCAGAGCCTGAAGCGAGGCATAAACGTTCTCAACCTGAGCACAACCTGCATGACCAGGCACCTAAGTGCAAAGCACGAGCTGCGGTGGAGTATGTCACAAACGTACCTGTACGCAGACGCATACCGCACATGACAAGGGGTGGTTAACTTCCGGTTAACCCTTTATAGATATAATTCAGTATACTGCCACCATGTGTTTTAACGGCACTCGAACCGACTACCGGTCACTCACGCAGAGCAGGGGATGAACCAGGTACAAGCGGTTAACTGTCTGACCTTAGAAGCCATCATGGCCATGCCTACTAATGGCAAGGCTGTGATTGGCCAGTGCAGCATGTGACCCGGGCTCTATATAAGCTGCAGTCAGGTAGCGCCGCCCGTCACTGATTAGTACAAGCGGTACCTGGTTCATTCCCTGCTCTGCGTGAGTGACCGGTAGTCGGTTCGAGTGCCGTTAAAACACATGGTGGCAGTATACTGAATTATATCGCTGGGCGATCGCAATCGTTCAGCCAAGCAACAATCAAAATGACCTTTCTCACACAAAATGGTAACGTTACTCTCTTCAGAGACAGGATTTGTTAATTCCTTTGCTTAGAACACGGAAGACTTAGCAAATAAGATTTTTCATTCTTTTAATAAAAGGTGAAAGGAAAAACACTTACATTTACAGAAAAATGACTATTCTACATAATAATAATTCAGGTATTGTAATAACAGTGGTGGCTCCCGTCTGGCTAGCTCTGGCGTGGTCCTATTAGCCCAGAAGAGGGAACACCCTACCCTCTGAAAGATAGCCAGCTCTGACCCCAGTCTTGGCTCAATATAGTTATGTTCCCATTCGGCCAAGAACAGATTAGCATAACTAGGGGCGAATCTGGTCCCCATGGCGGTGCCACCTTTCTGTAAAAAGTATTCCCTCTCGAAAAAGAAATAATTGTGGTTTAGAATATATTCTATCCCATCTATAATAAAATCTCAGTGTTGTCCCTCTCTAGTTGTTGCTTAACGGCATTCGTTCCTTGACGATGGTCAATCACAGTATAGAGTGATTGAATGTCCAGTGTGCCTGTAAGCCATTCAGCTTGTACTTCTATATTTTCCAGGATATGTATAATATGGGTCGTATCTTTGATAAACGAATTGGTCTTTTTGACCACTGGTTGTAGCTGGACATCTATATATTTAGACAGGTTGGACGTAATGGACCCAATCCCTGAAACGACTGGACGTCCAGGGGGGTTTTCCAACCTCTTATGGATTTGGGCAGGCAGTAGAAGCATGGTAATCTTCTGTGTGCCTAAAATGAAATCAAATTCCTGTTTCGATATTGTCCCACATTCCAAACCTTTTATACAGTAAAAAACCAACACTCGTTTCCCTCTACTTGCTACGTAAGCGATCCAGTATCACCATTAGCGAAACCAATATTTAGATCCATAGATCAATTCAAATCACAAATTATAACTCTATCAACAATTGCATTTTAAATAATCATCCATTTTATTGGTACTCACAGAGTTACAACCATTTCTGGCCCCACAGACATTAAGAACATGTAAAACTATATTCCGACTGCAGGTGTATGGCAATTACAGTTCATACATATAAAGTGCAACAGTATATATGGGAAAGTGCAATCAGTGCATCCAAAAAGTGTTATCCTGTCCACATTGTATGGACGCTGGATCCCACGGACATTATCACACACACTGCCATAGAAGAATACCATAAAAATAGCAGAGGATCTAGCATACTGACCCAAGTATCTGCCAAAACACCGTCAGACTGTGCCCCGACGCGCGTTTCGCTTTTTCAAGGGGTAATGATAATAATTAACTAGCCGGGTATATATGGCCATAAGAGTGGGCAGAGTTTTATACACTGAGCCAATGAATAATGGTCAGACCAGTACTGGGCCGAGTAATGTAAGTCCTCACCTGTACGAGTTTGAATAATCGGCTTTGTTTGATGTGGCGCGCGAACCGCCGCGCACCGCCGGTGCCTGAGTGCGCGGTCGCAGCGATGACGCCGGACGGCCGCGCTTCATGGAGCACAGAGCGGCCCACGTCAGAGCCCCGACCACGCCCACACGCCCGCGGCTGCGCAGACGGATGCGCGCACTACGAACCCCATTTTGGATAAGGGAAAAGATATCACTCGGCCCTATAATGTGTCCGTCCATCCTCCTCATATGTCATATTTCACAGTAGTTCAGGATACATTTTATTGCTTCATGAGTTCATCATACAAACATAGATATATGTACAGTATCGTGTACTCCTCACACAAGTGCCACTATATCTGGGCCGTGCTGTGATACTGATATAGCAAATCCAAATCTTCCCTCCCATCACAGGATCTAAGCGGCCACAGTCTTACTAATACACACGACCGTGAGAAATATACAGTGTTTACTTGGAAGATGAGACAGTAAAACAACGATGGGAGGATGCGTGTACGTTATCGGATATGAGAGGAAACACTTGGAGGAAATTGAGAAATCAATTAGCCCCTTGCAGGAAAAACTGCGTGGCCTTATAGACCCTGAGGCATTAAATCGCTTTGAACAAGAACTTAATTCTGATCATGGACGGCGGGATAAGGACATTCAGGATATGAAGGCCAAGAAATTTCAGCGTGATGTTGCGGACCATCAGCAAAGTGAGATATTTCGCTGGCAATACAAACGAAGACTAACAGCTTTGGGTAATAGTTCCTCCGTGTAATGTAGCTCAACAATCCCAACGATCCACAGCACCACCTCAAGATGGACAAAGATCTAATGCCCTGCCTCAGGATCTATCTAGGCAGCACCATGTACGAACACCTATGAAACGAAAATACAACAGTTCTGATGAGAGTCGCGGTGGTGAATTTATCTGATGTGCCACTAACCGCTGCACAGGTGGAGGTTTTATCACTGGGACTGACATTGTGATCATGATGTCTTTTCAGCCCCGGAGGAACTGGAGGCGCTTCGAGCATTAGAGTCACTACTACTGGAACAAGAGGTAGGCACACCCAAATTTCCACCGTTCACCCGTGGTCGGTCGACCACATTTCCACCCTTGTCTTGCAACTCCGCCATTGAGACATTTGTCAAGATGGTGGTCCAGGAGTTATACAGACTACCTGCACAAAGACGTTATGATAACGGCTCGAGAAACCAACGGTTAGCCATACAGGAACTTAAAAAGATGAAAAATGTGGTGATTAAACCAGCTGACAAGGGTGGAAATGTGGTCGTCTGGCCGACGGAAATGTATGAGACTGAAGTCTTCACACAACTGCGTGACAGGGCATGCGATGAACGTCTGCCCAATAATCCAACTAATGGGTTCAAACTCCAGCTGGAGGATATTTTAATGAGGGCAGTGGACGATGACATCATTACAAAATCTGTATGTCATAGTCTTCTAATCAAATTTCCGGTCATTCCAACATTATATATACTGCCGAAAATCCATCATAAAACCCCCAGGGAGACCAATTGTCTCCGGCTGTGGAGGTTTGAATGAACCCATATGCCGGTTCTTGGATTATTACGTGAAGCCCTGTGTAGAGAGTCTGCCCTCATATATCCGCGATTCAACGGACGTGCTGAAGCGGTTAGAAAATACCAAAATGGAGGATAACATGTTTGTAATAACATGTGATGTCGAATCATTATATACATGCACCTCACATGATAAGGGCCTGGAGTCCTCATGCTTCTTCCTACACACCAGAGGTTTGTCATCAGATCTGGTTGATCTTATGATGAGGCTATTAGATTATGTATTGAGGCATAATTATTTTTTATTTAAAGATCAGTGTTATTTACAAAAGCGAGGGGTGGCGATGGGTGCGACATGCGCACCCTCGTATGCAAATGTATTTTTAGGCAATTGGGAGTGACAGTGTGCACAGGCGTCCATGGATGAAGTAGATGGGGAGGAAATTTCATGGATGCGATTTATAGATGATGTTTTGTTTATATGGCAGGGGTCACGGGAGTCTTTGAACTCATTTTTGGAAAAACTGAATGAGAATGAATGGAACATCATCTTGACCAACACGGTGAGTCAAAAGGAAATGTAATTTCTGGACATAAACATCAAAGTAACAGCAAATGGTGACCTGGGAACCTCGGTCCATAGAAAATCCACTGCCGTCAACTCTTTGCTTCATGCCACGTAGGATATATGTGTAATATGACCATGGAATGAGAATACTGGAAGTCCATTCTCTTCATGATGACCTTGTCACTACTGTCTGCTTCCAGTGGGTCTTGTGATAAACACATACAGGATTAATATGTTTATGTTTTGCAATTGGATATGATTGATCTGTGTTTCTGTATGGTGGTGAGTGTGGGGGCTGGGCTTCGGGGTTGAGTCTTCCGGTTTACCCGGGGCACGCACCCCCCGGACCCCATGGATCCCCTATATTCACATCCATATATGTATACTCTCTACTTATATACAGATCTGTTTTCTGTTATTTTGGACACAATTATTTTATGTCAGGGACTGGAATGATATTTGGTTCATGGAGCACATATACACATAACCCTTGTTTATATACAAACCGGATTCCAAAAAAGTTGGGACACTATACAAATCGTGAATAAACACTGGATGCAATGATGTGGAGGCGCCAACTTCTAA
Source organism: Bufo gargarizans (assembly GCF_014858855.1). Taxonomy (NCBI): domain Eukaryota; kingdom Metazoa; phylum Chordata; class Amphibia; order Anura; family Bufonidae; genus Bufo; species Bufo gargarizans. The sequence goes on from NC_058082.1 coordinate 3,812,061, forward strand.
TATTTTATTCAGAATAGAACATAAATCACAGAACAAAAGTTTAAACTGAGAAAATGGACCATTTTAAGGGACAAATATGTTGAATCAGAATTTCATGGTGTCAACAAATCCCCAAAAAGTTGGGACAAGGCCATTTTCACCGCTGTGTGGCATCTCCCCTTCTTCTTACAACACTCAACAGACGTCTGGGGACCGAGGAGACCAGTTTCTCAAGTTTAGAAATAGGAATGCTCTCCCATTCCTGTCTAATACCGGCCTCTAACTGTTCCATCGTCTTGGGCCTTCTTTGTTGCACCTTCCTCTTTATGATGCGCCAAATGTTCTCTATAGGTGACAGATCTGGACTGCAGACCGGCCATTTCAGTACCCGGATCCTTCTCCTACGCAGCCATGATGTTGTGATTGATGCAGAATGTGGTCTGGCATTATCTTGTTGGAAAATGCAGGGTCTTCCCTGAAAGAGGTGACGTCTGGATGGGAGCAGATGTTGTTCTAGAACCTGAAGATATTTTTCTGCATTGATGGTGCCTTTCCAGACATGCAAGCTGCCCATGCCACACGCACTCATGCCACCCCATACCATCAGAGATGCAGGCTTCTGAACTGAGCGTTGATAACAACTTGGGTTGTCCTTGTCCTCTTTGGTCCGGATGACATGGCGTCCCAGATTTCCAAAAAGAACTTTGAATCGTGACTCGTCTGACCACAGAACAGTCTTCCATTTTGCCACACTCCATTGTAAATGATCCCTGGCCCAGTGAAAACGCCTGAGCTTGTGGATCTTGCTTAGAAATGGCTTCTTCTTTGCACTGTAGAGTTTCAGCTGGCAACGGCGGATGGCGCGGTGGATTGTGTTCACTGACAATGGTTTCTGGAAGTATTCCTGAGCCCTTTATGATGCGCCAAATGTTCTCTATAGGTGAAAGATTGTTCCAGATTCTCGGAATCTTCGAATGATGTTATGCACAGTTGATGATGATAGATGCAAAGTGTGGCGAAACCAACCTCGCCACTGGGTTTTGGAGGGGGCTGTTTAAAAGCCTCTTGCCTCAGGATTATGGCCCATAGTAACTTTAAAGGAGAAGACAGACCGGCCGCACAGCTTAAATCTGTCTGTAGAATTGTATTTTATGTTATTATGCGTTCGGTTAGATTGTATGTTATGTGAGGGCACCCAGATAGCTAATAGTATTGTATTCGTGTATTCTGAGTGCCATTCACCTAATGATATGCACTCAGACTTGAGCTATCTGGGGATATGTTAAACATCTGTGTTTGCTGTGGGGGTGTGCCATTGTGTGTTTGGGTGGTGATTCCTGTCCTGTTGTCTCCACATGTGTATTGGTGATCTCCCCTTTGTCCTGAGAGATAATTGGATTGTCTTCGGTCGTCTCCCAGGCAGAGAGGAGGAAACCATGATGCATTGTGGGGATATGTTGTATCTGTTCTGTATTTGAAAAACTGTAATAAAAACCAGGCTGGGTGTGCCAGCACATCAGACCACTGCTTGACCCTGAACACGGAGCCTTGTCTCGTCATTGGGGGGATTCCCTGTATGCTGTTAGAGACTGATTGCCAGGAGTGTAAGCTGATTGGATGCTTTTCCTGTTCGTCTGCTGACAGCTATTCGCGAGGTTCCAGTTTGGAGTGCTATTTTGTATCCAGTTCGGGAGGTTGGTGTTCTGCAGTAGCTGTGCCTGTCTCTCGGAAAGGGGCATATCGTCTAAACGGATTTTAACCCCTTGTCTGCTGAAACGGTCCGTTACACAAAGTCTTTGCAATTTTTCGCTGGGTAACACCTTTCTGATATTGCTCCACTATCTTTATGCGCAACATTGTGGGAACATTGTGGGAATTGGTGATCCTCTACCCATCTTGGCTTCTGAGAGACACGGCCGCTCTGAGAAGCTCTTTTTATACCCAATCATGTTGCCAATTGACCTAATTAGTGTTAATTGGTCTTCCAGCTCTTCGTTATGCTCAAATTTACTTTTTCCAGCCTCTTATTGCTACTTGTCCCAACTTTTTGGGGATTTGTTGACACCGTGAAAATTTGAATCAACGTATTTTTACTTTAAAATGATACATTTACTCGGATTAAACGTTTGATCCGTCATCTACGTTCTATTACACATAAAATATTGACATTTGCCGTCTCCACACCATTGCATTCAGTTTTTATTCACAATTTGTTTAGTGTCCCAACTTTTTGGGAATCCGGTTTGCATATATAGAGGTCAGTATTACTGTACACTGCTGTATATATATATATATATATATATATATATAGAGGTCAGTGTAACGGACAGTTTCAGCAGACAAGGGGTTAAAATCCGTTTAGGCGATATGCCCCTTTCTGAGAGACAGGCACAGCTACTGCAGAACACCAACCTCCCGAACTGGATACCAAATAGCACTCCAAACTGGAACCTCGCAAATAGCTGCCAGCAGACGAACAGGAAAAGCATCCAATCAGCTTACACTGAAAATATACAAGTTATACAGAAAATAGTCACTAATAAATGTGTCCCCTGTTTGGTAGTTTCAAACTACTGAATGATGTCTCTGTGCACCAAATACAGGCAAGATAGCACCGTGTGGAAAAGTCAGAACAGTGTCTGTGAGTTACAATGGCCGCTATCTATTGTTCTTACCATGTGCTTCATCCAAGCAAGTAAGGCAAATGATGCAATCCAGGGACAGAGGGCTCCGTCCCAAGTGCCTTAAGACCCAATAACTTAAGGGACCATAATCCCAGGGCAGGAGGCTGGTAAACAGCCCCCTCCAAAACACTGTGGCGAGGTTGGTTTCGCCACAATCAGTATTACTGTACACTGCTGTATATATATATATATATATATATATATATATATAGGTCAGTATTACTGTACGCTGCTGTATATATATATATATAGAGGTCAGTATTACTGTACACTGCTGTATATATATATATATAGAGGTCAGTATTACTGTACACTGCTGGATATATATATATAGGTCAGTATTACTGTACGCTGCTGTATATATATATATATAGAGGTCAGTATTACTGTACACTGCTGTATATATATATAGAGGTCAGTATTACTGTACACTGCTGGATATATATATATAGAGGTCAGTATTACTGTACACTGCTGTATATATATATATATAGAGGTCAGTATTACTGTACGCTGCTGTATATATATATATATAGAGGTCAGTATTACTGTACACTGCTGTATATATATATATATATATATATAGAGCTCAGTATTACTGTACACTGCTGTATATATATATATATAGAGGTCAGTATTACTGTACACTGCTGTATATATATATATAGAGGTCAGTATTGCTGTACACTGCTGTATATATATATATATAGAGGTCAGTATTACTGTACACTGCTGTATATATATATATATATATATATAGAGGTCAGTATTACTGTACACTGCTGTATATATATATATAGAGGTCAGTATTACTGTACACTGCTGTATATATATATATATATATATATATAGAGGTCAGTATTACTGTACACTGCTGTATATATATATATATATATATAGAGGTCAGTATTACTCCACTGCAGCAGCAGTGGAGTAAGACCTTCTCAAGGTGCATTCTACCCGCCTGTCCATCGGGTCCTGTAAGTTGGAGCCGTCATCAGCCGGGACAAGAGTCCTCTTAGACAATTTTGCAATTGCCAAATCAACTTTGGGCACAGTGCCCCACTGGTCAAATTGGGAAGTCACAATCGGGAACATGGACTTGAAGCGCTTTGAGATGACCGGTGCCTTCTCAGGATGTTTCCATTCTAGCTTCATTAATCGAGACAGAGTCTCGTCCACTTTGAAGGCCCTTGGCCCCCTAGAGGTGGACTCTGAAGCTTCCCCGGGATCAACATCCTGGTCCCCCGACCGGATGGATCTAAGTAACCTCTGGGTCTTCTCTACAGGAAAGGCGTACCTTCCAGCCTCTTCTTCCTCCCCGCTAGACTCAGAGGAATGGACTTCGTCCACGGTATGGTAGGCTTCCTCCTGCATAGGAGTGGGTCTCAGAGGAGATCGGACACTGGGTCTTCTGGATGACACGGAATCCCTTAGGGTGTTCATTGAGGACTCCACAAAGTCCTTTACCCAGACTACTACGTCCCGTATGGTAGGCTCCGTATCAGGAGGCAGAGGAGGAGGACGGCAAGAGGGACACCTATTAAATTCATAGGAGTCCGCTAGAGGGGTGTCACAATCCCTACACGCCAAATGCTTGCGCTTGGATGACGACTTGCGCCCAGTCCGATCCCCATCACCGGCAGAGGACATTATCTGCAGAGAAAGAGTTAAAAATGAATGAACAATGTCTATTCATTAGCTAAACAAGGAAGCAGCAAACCTACCAGACACAGGAAAGCTGGTGACTAAACTAGTCTGCCTCAGAAACCAACCCAAGGCTGCAAACAGCACAGCCTGGAAGGACTGGAGGCTTTATATATTCAAATTTGGCGCCCAAAATGACGTCAGACGCCAGGTTTGAACAAACTTTAATCATTGTTGTTCAGCAACAAACCACCAGAGGGCGCTGGAACACAATGTGTGTAAGCCAAACAGGAAGCTGAATGCAGGAGCTCCGAGCCTCCAACATGCCGGCAGTATCAGCTTCCATCAGATAAGCTGCAACCCTGAAAGAGAAACACAAGGTTAGCATGAAATCTAAGAGCATGGCAGCCAAGTGGCTGCCCCGTCTGTCCTGCAGTCCCAAGGACAGAAAAAAACACACTGATGTATGGGGGGTTTGGCCTCTTATAGTGAGGTAATGGGGGCGTGGATTTATTTGATTACTTTACTTCATTAAACATTCCGTCTGTCCTACCAGTTTCACTGGGGCGGATAAACCCCACATGTGCTGCTGGTTAGGACGTAAGGGAAATATATATATATACAGCAGTGTACAGCAATACTGACCTCTATATATATATATACAGCAGTGTACAGCAATACTGACCTCTATATATATATATACAGCAGTGTACAGTAATACTGACCTCTATATATATATATGTACAGCAGTGTACAGTAATACTGACCTCTATATATATATACAGCAGTGTACAGTAATACTGACCTCTATATATATACAGCAGTGTACAGTAATACTGACCTCTCTATATATATATATATACAGCAGTGTACAGTAATACTGACCTCTATATATATATATATATATATATATACAGCAGTGTACAGTAATACTGACCTCTATATATATATACAGCAGTGTACAGCAATACTGACCTCTATATATATATATACAGCAGTGTACAGCAATACTGACCTCTATATATATATATATACAGCAGTGTACAGTAATACTGACCTCTATATATATATATATACAGCAGTGTACAGTAATACTGACCTCTATATATATATATACAGCAGTGTACAGTAATACTGACCTCTATATATATATATACAGCAGTGTACAGTAATACTGACCTCTATATATATATATATACAGCAGTGTACAGTAATACTGACCTCTATATATATATATATACAGCAGTGTACAGTAATACTGACCTCTATATATATATATACAGCAGTGTACAGTAATACTGACCTCTACATATATATATATATACAGCAGTGTACAGTAATACTGACCTCTATATATATATATACAGTCATGTGAAAAAATTAGGACACCCTTTGAAAGCATGTGGTTTTTTGTAACATTTTTAATAAAAGGTTATTTCATCTCCGTTTCAACAATACAGAGAGATTAAAGTAATCCAACTAAACAAAGAAAACTGAAGAAAAGTCTTTTCAAGATCTTCTGTAAATGTCATTCTACAAAAATGCCTATTCTAACTGAGGAAAAAGATAGGACACCCTTGCCCCTAATAGCGAGTGTTACCTCCTTTGGCTGAAATAACTGCAGTGAGACGGTTCTTGTAGCCATCTACCAGTCTTCGACATCGGTCTGAGGAAATTTTACCCCACTCCTCAATGCAGAACTTTTTCAGCTGTGAGATGTTTGAGGGGTTTCTTGCACGTACAGCCCTTTTCAAGTCACCCCACAGCATCTCAATGGGATTCAAATCTGGACTTTGACTTGGCCATTCCAGGACTCTCCATTTCTTCTTTTTCAGCCAATCTTTGGTTGATTTACTAGTATGTTTTGGGTCATTGTCATGTTGCATGGTCCAGTTCCGCTTCAGCTTTAATTTTCTAACTGATGGTCTCACATGTTCTTCAAGCACCTTCTGATACACAGTAGAATTCATCGTGGATTCTATGATGGTGAGCTGACCAGGTCCTGCTGCAGCAAAGCAGCCCCAAACCATGACACTTCCACCTCCATGCTTCACAGTTGGTATGAGGTTCTTTTCTTGGAATGCTGTGTTTGGTTTACGCCAAACATGTCCTCTGCTGTTGTGTCCAAATAATTCAATTTTGGACTCATCTGTCCAAAGAACATTATTCCAGAAGTCCTGGTCTTTGTCAACTTTATCTCTGGCAAATGTCAGTCTGGCCTCGATGTTTCTCTTGGAAAGCAAAGGTTTCCTCCTTGCACACCTCCCATGCAAGTTAAACTTGTACAGTCTCTTTCTGATTGTAGAGGCATGTACTTCTACATCAACAGTAGCCAGAGCCTGCTGTAGTTCTCGAGATGACACTTTAGGGTTTTTGGAGACCTCTTTTAGCATCTTGCGGTCTGCTCTTGGGGTGAACTTGCTGGGGCGACCAGTCCTGGGCATGTTGGCAGTTGTTTTGAAAGCCCTCCACTTGTAGACTATCTTCCGGACAGTGGAATGGCTGATTTCAAAATCTTTTGAGATCTTTTTAAATCCCTTCCCAGACTCATAGGCTGCTACAATCTTTTTTCTGAAGTCCTCTGACAGCTCTTTTGCTCTCACCATGGTGCTCACTCTCACTTCAACAGTCAGGAGCACACCAAACTAAATGTCTGAGGTTTAAATAGGGCAAGCCTCATTCAACATGCAGAGTAACGATCTACTAATTATGTGCACCTGGTGTGATATACCTGTGTGAGATCTGAGCCAATTTAAGAGGGAATACATGTGAGGGTGTCCTATCTTTTTCCTCAGTTAGAATAGGCATTTTTGTAGAATGACATTTACAGAAGATCTTGAAAAGACTTTTCTTCAGTTTTCTTTGTTTAGTCGGATTACTTTAATCTCTCTGTATTGTTGAAACGGAGATGAAATAACCTTTTATTAAAAATGTTACAAAAAACCACATGCTTTCAAAGGGTGTCCTAATTTTTTCACATGACTGTATATATATAGAGGTCAGTATTACTGTACACTGCTGTATATATATATAGAGGTCAGTATTACTGTACACTGCTGTATATATATATATATAGAGGTCAGTATTACTGTACACTGCTGTATATATATATATAGAGGTCAGTATTACTGTACACTGCTGTATATATATATATATAGAGGTAAGTATTACTGTACACTGCTGTATATATATATAGAGGTCAGTATTACTGTACACTGCTGTATATATATATATATATATATATATAGAGGTCAGTATTACTGTACACTGCTGTATATATATATATATATAGAGGTCAGTATTACTGTACACTGCTGTATATATATATATAGAGGTCAGTATTACTGTACACTGCTGTATATATATATATATATAGAGGTCAGTATTACTGTACACTGCTGTATATATATATAGAGGTCAGTATTACTGTACGCTGCTGTATATATATATATATAGAGGTCAGTATTACTGTACACTGCTGTATATATATATATATAGAGGTCAGTATTACTGTACACTGCTGTATATATATATATATATAGAGGTCAGTATTACTGTACACTGCTGTATATATATATATAGAGGTCAGTATTACTGTACACTGCTGTATATATATATATAGAGGTCAGTATTACTGTACACTGCTGTATATATATATATATATATAGAGGTCAGTATTACTGTACACTGCTGTATATATATATAGAGGTCAGTATTACTGTACACTGCTGTATATATATATAGAGGTCAGTATTACTGTACACTGCTGTATATATATATATAGAGGTCAGTATTACTGTACACTGCTGTATATATATATATATAGAGGTCAGTATTACTGTACACTGCTGTATATATATATATAGAGGTCAGTATTACTGTACACTGCTGTATATATATATATATAGAGGTCAGTATTACTGTACACTGCTGTATATATATATATATATATATATAGAGGTCAGTATTACTGTACACTGCTGTATATATATATATAGAGGTCAGTATTGCTGTACACTGCTGTATATATATATATATAGAGGTCAGTATTACTGTACACTGCTGTATATATATATATATAGAGGTCAGTATTACTGTACACTGCTGTATATATATATATATAGAGGTCAGTATTACTGTACACTGCTGTATATATATATATAGAGGTCAGTATTACTGTACACTGCTGTATATATATATAGAGAGGTCAGTATTACTGTACACTGCTGTATATATATATATAGAGGTCAGTATTGCTGTACACTGCTGTATACCGTCAGTATTTAGGTCAGGAGGATGGACCTGACCCTACAGGTGACGGCTGGACAGTCTCCGTCAGTCCTCCACCACCAGGGGTCCCGCTGTCTACAGAGACACTCTATCCCTGTTATCTCTCTATGGTGTATACGCAGCCCGGAAGCTCCAGATGCAGTGATAGTCAGTCCTCCACCACCAGGGGTCCTGCTGTCTACAGAGACACTCTATCCCTGTTATCTCTCTATGGTGTATACGCAGCCCGGAAGCTCCAGATGCAGTGATAGTCAGTCCTCCACCACCAGGGGTCCCGCTGTCTACAGAGACACTCTATCCCTTTTATCTCTCTATGGTGTATACGCAGCCCGGAAGCTCCAGATGCAGTGATAGTCAGTCCTCCACCACCAGGGGTCCTGCTGTCTACAGAGACACTCTATCCCTGTTATCTCTCTATGGTGTATACGCAGCCCGGAAGCTCCAGATGCAGTGATAGTCAGTCCTCCACCGCCAGAGAGAGCGCCTCCTGTATGCACAGCCGCTCTACCCTATTAGAGCTTTATGGTGGGTGCGCAGATGGCAGTCCTTCTTAATCTATGGTGCAGTTCAGTCCTCCACCAGCAGGCGTCCTCCTGACTACAGAGCCGCTCTATCCCTCCTGTCTCTTTATTCTTTTACTTTCTGTTTTCCGGGGCTTGTCTATCTCTCTGTGTCGGCAGTGACTCACGCGGCCATCCACCGCGAGGGGGAGCTGCTCCACAGGTGGCCGCTCCGCCTGCTTCCTCCCTCTGTGGTTTCATCACATGGACCCTGAGAGGAGCCTGCAAGATCAGCAGACATGTGAGTAGTCACCGGACAAGTCCTGTCTACTGACACAGCGATACAATGTAACCGTAATCGGTGTCGTGTAATGCTACAGCCGCACACAGCGATACTATGTAACCGTAATCGGTGTCATATAATGCTACAGCCGCACACAGTGATACAATGTAACCGTAATCGGTGTCATATAATGCTACAGCCGCACACAGCGATACAATGTAACCGTAATCAGTGTCATATAATGCTACAGCCGCACACAGCGATACAATGTAACCGTAATCGGTGTCATATAATGCTACAGCCGCACACAGCGATACCATGTAACCGTAATCGGTGTCATATAATGCTACAGTCGCACACAGCGATACAATGTAACTGTAATCGGTGTCATGTAATGCTACAGCCGCACACAGCGATACCATGTAACTATAATCGGTGTCATGTAATACTACAGCCGCACACAGCGATACAATGTAACTGTAATCGGCGTCATATAATGCTACAGCCGCACACAGCGATACAATGTAACTGTAATCGGTGTCATGTAATGCTACAGCCGCACACAGCGATACAATGTAACCGGTGTCATATAATGCTACAGTCGCACACAGCGATACAATGTAACTATAATCGGTGTCATATAGTGCTACAGCCGCACACAGCCATACAATGTAACCGTAATCGGTGTCATATAATGCTACAGCCGCACACAGCGATACAATGTAACCGGTGTCATATAATGCTACAGCCGCACACAGCGATACAATGTAAATCGGTGTCATGTAATACTAAAGCCGCACACAGCGATACAATGTAACCGTAATCGGTGTCATATAATGCTACAGCCGCACACAGCGATACAATGTAACTATAATCGGTGTCATGTAATACTACAGCTGCACACAGCGATACAATGTAACTGTAATCGGCGTCATATAATGCTACAGTCGCACACAGCGATACAATGTAACCGTAATCAGTGTCATGTAATGCTACAGCCGCACACAGCGATACAATGTAACTGTAATCGGTGTCATATAATGCTACAGCCGCACACAGTGATACAATGTAACTGGTGTCATATAATGCTACAGGCGCACACAGCGATACAATGTAACTGTAATCGGTGTCATATAATGCTACAGGCGGACACAGCGATACAATGTAACTGTAATCAGTGTCATATAATGCTGCAGCCGCACACAGCGATACAATGTAACTGTAATCAGTGTCATATAATGCTGCAGCCGCACACAGCGATACAATGTGACCGTAATCGGTGTCATATAATGCTACAGCCGCACACAGCGATACAATGTAACTGTAATCGGCGTCATATAATGCTACAGCCGCACACAGCGATACAATGTAACTGTAATCGGTGTCATATAATGCTACAGCCGCACACAGCGATACAATGTAACTGTAATCGGTGTCATATAATGCTACAGCCGCACACAGCGATACAATGTAACTATAATCGGTGTCATATAATGCTACAGCTGCACACAGCGATACAATGTAACCGTAATCGGTGTCATGTAATACTACAGCCGCACACAGCGATACAATGTAACCGTAATCGGTGTCATGTAATACTACAGCCGCACACAGCGATACAATGTAACTGTAATCGGTGTCATATAATGCTACAGCTGCACACAGCGATACAATGTAACTGTAATCGGTGTCATATAATGCTACAGCCGCACACAGCGATACAATGTAACCGTAATCGGTGTCATGTAATGCTACAGCCGCACACAGCGATACAATGTAACTGTAATCGGTGTCATGTAATGCTACAGTCGCACACAGCGATACAATGTAACCGTAATCGGTATCATGTAATGCTACAGCCGCACACAGCGATACAATGTAACCGTAATCGGTGTCATGTAATGCTACAGTCGCACACAGCGATACAATGTAACTGTAATCGGTGTCATGTAATGCTACAGCCGCACACAGCGATACCATGTAACTGTAATCGGTGTCATGTAATGCTACAGCCGCACACAGCGATCCCATGTAACTGTAATCGGTGTCATATAATGCTACAGCCGCACACAGCGATACCATGTAACTGTAATCGGTGTCATATAATGCTACAGCCGCACACAGCGATACCATGTAACTGTAATCGGTGTCATATAATGCTACAGCTGCACACAGCGATACAATGTAACTGTAATCGGTGTCATATAATGCTACAGCCGCACACAGCGATACAATGTAACTGTAATCGGTGTCATATAATGCTACAGCCGCACACAGCGATACAATGTAACTGTAATCGGTGTCATATAATGCTACAGTCGCACACAGCGATACAATTTAACTGTAATTGGTGTCATATAATGCTACAGTCGCACACAGCGATACAATGTATCTGTAATCGGTGTCATGTAATGCTACAGCCGCACACAGCGATACAATGTAACTGTAATCGGTGTCATATAATGCTACAGCCGCACACAGCGATACAATGTAACTATTATAGTGTAATATAATACTACAGCCGCACACAGCGATACAATGTAACTGTAATCGTTGTAATATAAAGCTGCTGCCGCACAGCGATACAATGTAACTATTATAGTGTAATATAATACTACAGCCGCACACAGCGATACAATGTAACTAGAATCAGTGTAATATAATAATACTACAGCCGCACACAGCGATACAATGTAACTGTATTCGTTGTAATATAAAGTTGCAGCCGCACACAGCGATACAATGTAACTGTAATCGGTGTCATATAATGCTACAGCCGCACACAACGATACAATGTAACTATTATAGTGTAATATAATACTACAGTCACACACAACGATACAATGTAACTATTATAGTGTAATATAATACTACAGTCACACACAGCGATACAATGTAACTATTATAGTGTAATATAATACTACAGTCACACACAGCGATACAATGTAACTAGAATCAGTGTAATATAGTAATGCTACAGCCGCACACAGCGATACAATGTAACTACAATGCTTTTCATCTCAGTTCGTGGTGTTGCTCGCCCCTCCCGGTTGTATGGTGCACTCTCCTCCTCTTCAGGTCACACCAGTCCTGGCTACTTCTGTTATAATGTTTCAGCAGACATTCTGTCTCTTACCCTCTAGTGACCGCACAGACGCTGCCATGTTTGAGACGTGTGACTGGAACGATGAGGGTGAAGGTCTGATCCCGAGTCCGGCTGAAAACGATGAAAAGTCCAGTGCTCAGGAGAAGGTGCGAGGCCCCGACGTGTGTTGCGTCTTCATTATAAGATTATTACAGGCCATGTTGTAGTAGAATATAACCTGACACTAATGTGAGCTCCACCTCAGACTTGGCATCTGTCAGGACTAGGGATGAGCGATCCCGGAGCGGGGGTCTTAGGGTTCGTACCAAACATTACAGTGTCCGGTAACCTGAACACAGACATTGGTGCCAGATCCGCGTTTGTTGTTTGGATTTTAAATAAAGCTTGTTGAAAGACTGCAGCGCATCCAATCAACAAGCGATTGAGCTGTGGGCACTGGGAAGCCATCACAGTCATGTCTAGTATCGGCTGTGATTGGCCGGCGTACCATGTGACCATGCATATACAGTTGCAAGGAAAAGTATGTGAACCCTTTGGAATGATATGGATTTCTGCACATATAAAATGTGATCTGATCTTCATCTCAGTCACAACAATAGACAATCCCAGACGGCTTAACTAATAACACACAAAGAGTTACATGTTACCATTATAGAACACACCATGTAACCATTCACAGTGCAGGTGGAGAAAGTATGTGAACCCCCAGACTAATGACAAGAGCTAACTGGAGTGAGGTGTCAGCCAACTGGAGTCCAATCAATGAGATGAGATTGGAGGTGTTGGTTACAGCTGCCCTGCCCTATAAAACACACACCAGTTCTGGGTTTGCTTTTCACAAGAAGCATTGCCTGATGTGACTGATGCCTCGCACAAAAGAGCTCTCAGAAGACCTAATGCGGCTCTACGAATGGTGAGGCCTGAACAAGTACAGGCGATAGTAGATTGGGCTGCTGACAGTGGCTCCAGTTCCTTCACATTGTCTCCCACCCAGTCTCCTGCTGAAAGACCACAGTTGGCACCTGCAGCAGATGTCCATCAGTCCTTCACCTCACCCCCTTGCACATCAGCCAAGCAGTCTGAGCCCCAAGTCATGCTGCAGTCTCCTCTGCTTGTTGAGGACTCTGTTAGCAGGGTTTCCCAGGGCCATCCACCTAGTCCTGCCCCAGAAGTGGAAGAGATTGAGGGCACCGATGCCCAACCACTTATGTTTCAGGATGAGTACATGGGAGGACCATCGCAGCACGTCTCGGATGAGGACGAAACACAGGTGCCAACTGCTGGGGCTTTCTGCAGTGTGCAGACCGACAACAAGGGCAGGGGTGAAGACTGGGTGGAAGATGATGAGACGGAGGAGGAGGAACCATGTTCACAGCAGGGTGGCACCCAGACCAGCTCATGGCCATCACTGGTGCGTGGCTGGGGGGATACAGAGGACACAGACGATACACCTCCCACAGAGGACAGCTTTTCGTTGCCTCTGGGCAGCCTGGCACACATGAGCTATTACATGCTGCAGTGTCTCCGCAACGACCGCCGAGTTGCCCACATTCTACCTTGTGCTGATTACTGGGTGGCCACGCTGCTGGATCCCCGTTACAAGGACAACCTACCGTCCTTAATTCCGTCACTGGAGCATGACCGTAAGATGCGCGAGTACAAGCGCTCGCTGGTAGACGCGCTGCTGGTGGCATTCCCACCTGACAGCGGGGGCACAGGGGAAGCACAAGGTGAAGGCAGAGGAAGAGGTCGCCAACGCAGCTGGGGCACCGCCAGCACCGCAGAAGGCAGGGTTAGCATGGCCGACATGTGGAAAAGCTTTGTCAGCACAACAACCAGCACCACCGGCTGATATGGAACTTCTCAGCAGGAGGCAGCATTTCACCAACATGGTGGAGCAGTAAGTGGGCACACGCCTACACGGACTGACTGACGGGTCTGCCCCCTGCAGCTTCTGGGTCTCCACATTGGGCACATGGCCTGAGCTTGCCCTTTACCCTTGGAGGTGCTCCCTGCCCTGCAGCCGGTGTATTGTCTGAACGTGTGTTTAGCACGGCAGGGGGGTCATCACAGACAAACGCAGCCGCCTGTCCACAGCCAACGTGGACAAGCTCACGGTCATTAACATGAACCAGGCCTGGATCCCTCAGGACTTGTCCGCACCTTGGGCAGAATAGACCTGTATACCGGCACTGAGCCGCCATTGTTATACTGCAGCGCACCTTGTGCAGAATAGACCTGTATACCGGCACTGAGCCGCCATTGTTATACTGCAGCGCACCTTGTGCAGAATAGACCTGTATACCGGCACTGAGCCGCCATTGTTATACTGCAGCGCACCTTGTGCAGAATAGACCTGTATACCGGCACTGAGCCGCCATTGTTATACTGCAGCGCACCTTGTGCAGAATAGACCTGTATACCGGCACTGAGCCGCCATTGTTATACTGCAGCGCACCTTGTGCAGAATAGACCTGTATACCGGCACTGAGCCGCCATTGTTATACTGCAGCGCACCTTGTGCAGAATAGACCTGTATACCGGCACTGAGCCGCCATTGTTATACTGCAGCGCACCTTGTGCAGAATAGACCTGTATACCGGCACTGAGCCGCCATTGTTATACTGCAGCGCACCTTGTGTAGAATAGACCTCTATACCGGCACTGAGCCACCATTGTTATACTGCAGCGCACCTTGGGCAGAATAGACCTGTATACCGGCACTGAGCCGCCATTGTTATACTGCAGCGCACCTTGTGCAGAATAGACCTGTATACCAGCACTGAGCCGCCATTGTTATACTGCAGCGCACCTTGTGTAGAATAGACCTGTATACCGGCACTGAGCCGCCATTGTTATACTGCAGCGCACCTTGTGTAGAATAGACCTGTATACCGGCACTGAGCCGCCATTGTTATACTGCAGCGCACCTTGGGCAGAATAGACCTGTATACCGGCACTGAGCCGCCATTGTTATACTGCAGCGCACCTTGTGCAGAATAGACCTGTATACCAGCACTGAGCCGCCATTGTTATACTGCAGCGCACCTTGTGCAGAATAGACCTGTATACCAGCACTGAGCCGCCATTGTTATACTGCAGCGCACCTTGTGCAGAATAGACCTGTATACCGGCACTGAGCCGCCATTGTTATACTGCAGCGCACCTTGTGCAGAATAGACCTGTATACCGGCACTGAGCCGCCATTGTTATACTGCAGCGCACCTTGTGCAGAATAGACCTGTATACCAGCACTGAGCCGCCATTGTTATACTGCAGCGCACCTTGTGCAGAATAGACCTGTATACCGGCACTGAGCCGCCATTGTTATACTGCAGCGCACCTTGTGCAGAATAGACCTGTATACCGGCACTGAGCCGCCATTGTTATACTGCAGCGCACCTTGGGCAGAATAGACCTGTATACCGGCACTGAGCCGCCATTGTTATACTGCAGCGCACCTTGGGCAGAATAGACCTGTATACCGGCACTGAGCCGCCATTGTTATACTGCAGCGCACCTTGTGTAGAATAGACCTGTATACCGGCACTGAGCCGCCATTGTTATACTGCAGCGCACCTTGGGCAGAATAGACCTGTATACCGGCACTGAGCCGCCATTGTTATACTGCAGCGCACCTTGTGCAGAATAGACCTGTATACCGGCACTGAGCCGCCATTGTTATACTGCAGCGCACCTTGTGCAGAATAGACCTGTATACCAGCACTGAGCCGCCATTGTTATACTGCAGCGCACCTTGTGCAGAATAGACCTGTATACCGGCACTGAGCCGCCATTGTTATACTGCAGCGCACCTTGTGCAGAATAGACCTGTATACCGGCACTGAGCCGCCATTGTTATACTGCAGCGCACCTTGTGCAGAATAGACCTGTATACCAGCACTGAGCCGCCATTGTTATACTGCAGCGCACCTTGTGCAGAATAGACCTGTATACCGGCACTGAGCCGCCATTGTTATACTGCAGCGCACCTTGTGCAGAATAGACCTGTATACCGGCACTGAGCCGCCATTGTTATACTGCAGCGCACCTTGTGCAGAATAGACCTGTATACCGGCACTGAGCCACCATTGTTATACTGCAGCGCACCTTGTGCAGAATAGACCTGTATACCGGCACTGAGCCGCCATTGTTATACTGCAGCGCACCTTGTGCAGAATAGACCTGTATACCGGCACTGAGCCGCCATTGTTATACTGCAGCGCACCTTGTGCAGAATAGACCTGTATACCGGCACTGAGCCGCCATTGTTATACTGCAGCGCACCTTGTGCAGAATAGACCTGTATACCGGCACTGAGCCGCCATTGTTATACTGCAGCGCACCTTGTGCAGAATAGACCTGTATACCGGCACTGAGCCGCCATTGTTATACTGCAGCGCACCTTGTGCAGAATAGACCTGTATACCGGCACTGAGCCGCCATTGTTATACTGCAGCGCACCTTGGGCAGAATAGACCTGTATACCGGCACTGAGCCGCCATTGTTATACTGCAGCGCACCTTGGGCAGAATAGACCTGTATACCGGCACTGAGCCGCCATTGTTATACTGCAGCGCACCTTGGGCAGAATAGACCTGTATACCGGCACTGAGCCGCCATTGTTATACTGCAGCGCACCTTGGGCAGAATAGACCTGTATACCGGCACTGAGCCGCCATTGTTATACTGCAGCGCACCTTGGGCAGAATAGACCTGTATACCGGCACTGAGCCGCCATTGTTATACTGCAGCGCACCTTGGGCAGAATAGACCTGTATACCGGCACTGAGCCGCCATTGTTATACTGCAGCGCACCTTGTGCAGAATAGACCTGTATACCGGCACTGAGCCGCCATTGTTATACTGCAGCGCACCTTGTGCAGAATAGACCTGTATACCGGCACTGAGCCGCCATTGTTATACTGCAGCGCACCTTGTGCAGAATAGACCTGTATACCGGCACTGAGCCGCCATTGTTATACTGCAGCGCACCTTGTGCAGAATAGACCTGTATACCGGCACTGAGCCGCCATTGTTATACTGCAGCGCACCTTGTGCAGAATAGACCTGTATACCGGCACTGAGCCGCCATTGTTATACTGCAGCGCACCTTGTGCAGAATAGACCTGTATACCGGCACTGAGCCGCCATTGTTATACTGCAGCGCACCTTGTGCAGAATAGACCTGTATACCGGCACTGAGCCGCCATTGTTATACTGCAGCGCACCTTGTGCAGAATAGACCTGTATACCGGCACTGAGCCGCCATTGTTATACTGCAGCGCACCTTGTGCAGAATAGACCTGTATACCGGCACTGAGCCGCCATTGTTATACTGCAGCGCACCTTGTGCAGAATAGACCTGTATACCGGCACTGAGCCGCCATTGTTATACTGCAGCGCACCTTGTGCAGAATAGACCTGTATACCGGCACTGAGCCGCCATTGTTATACTGCAGCGCACCTTGTGCAGAATAGACCTGTATACCGGCACTGAGCCGCCATTGTTATACTGCAGCGCACCTTGTGCAGAATAGACCTGTATACCGGCACTGAGCCGCCATTGTTATACTGCAGCGCACCTTGTGCAGAATAGACCTGTATACCGGCACTGAGCCGCCATTGTTATACTGCAGCGCACCTTGTGCAGAATAGACCTGTATACCGGCACTGAGCCGCCATTGTTATACTGCAGCGCACCTTGTGCAGAATAGACCTGTATACCGGCACTGAGCCGCCATTGTTATACTGCAGCGCACCTTGTGCAGAATAGACCTGTATACCGGCACTGAGCCGCCATTGTTATACTGCAGCGCACCTTGTGCAGAATAGACCTGTATACCGGCACTGAGCCGCCATTGTTATACTGCAGCGCACCTTGTGCAGAATAGACCTGTATACCGGCACTGAGCCGCCATTGTTATACTGCAGCGCACCTTGTGCAGAATAGACCTGTATACCGGCACTGAGCTGCCATTGTTATACTGCAGCGCACCTTGTGCAGAATAGACCTGTATACCGGCACTGAGCCGCCATTGTTATACTGCAGCGCACCTTGTGCAGAATAGACCTGTATACCGGCACTGAGCCGCCATTGTTATACTGCAGCGCACCTTGTGCAGAATAGACCTGTATACCAGCACTGAGCTGCCATTGTTATACTGCAGCGCACCTTGTGCAGAATAGACCTGTATACCGGCACTGAGCCGCCATTGTTACACTGCAGCGCACTTTGTGCTTCTCTGATATTTCCCAGTGTTTTGGGGCCTCCACAAACAAACCAAAAATCTAAGAAAAATAATAAAAAATATAAAATTTTGATGGAGTCCTCCCCACCTCTTCCGCCTGCACCGCCACGTCCGCCGGCTCCTCCTCTTTGTGGCTCAAGATTATTATGTCCTCTATTGGCAGTGTGGAAACATACCGGCCGCCCCCATAAAATGGCGAGCCTGGCCCTCCGCCTCCTGGTTTAAGATTGTTATTTATTTTGCCGTATTTTATGTTATGTGAAGTCGATCCCCGTCCACGTTGGTTCTGGTCCTGCTCTTAGTCCCACTTTTGCCGCCCTCTAACCCTTTCTATGACTCTTTTACAGCCATTTTTCAGCCCCAAAGTTCGGGTCCCCATTGACTTTAATGGGGTTCGGGGTCAAGTTCGGAACCTGAATCGAACTTTGAACCAAGTTTCGGCCGAACCCCGGGGCCCGCTCACCGCTGGTCAGGAGTCTAACTGTCCAGTGTTCATGTCCGCAGGGAACGTCAAGCAGAAAGAAGCGGCTGAAGAGAAACCGTCAGCTCCAGGAGGTCCTGCGCAGCCTCAATACCCCCAGTACTCTGTACCCCGACCTCCCGCCAGCCCCGGACACCACAACTGCCAAGAGGCGGAAGAAACCTGCACCAGGTCTGATCACATGATCTGCAGTCAGCGAATGATATCTCACCAAGAGTATTTATTACCCTCTGAAAGGAATAGTACTGTGATGTCACCGTCCTCGTATTAATACTCTGCAGGATGACTGTGTGTGATGTCACTGTCCTGGTATTAATACTCTGCTGGGTGACTGATGTCACCGTCCTCGTATTAATACTCTGCAGGGTGACTATGTGATGTCACTGCTCTGGTATTAATACTCTGCAGGGTGACTGTGTGTGATGTCACCATCCTCGTATTAATACTCTGCAGGGTGACTGTGATGTCACTGCTCTGGTATTAATACTCTGCAGGGTGACTGTGTGTGATGTCACTGTTCTGGTATCAATACTCTGCAGGATGACTGTGTGTGATGTCACCGTCCTCGTATTAATACTCTGCAGGATGACTGTGTGTGATGTCACCGTCCTCGTATTAATACTCTGCAGGATGACTGTGTGTGATGTCACCGTCCTCGTATTAATACTCTGCAGGATGACTGTGTGATGTCACGTCCTCGTATTAATACTCTGCAGGGTGACTGTGTGTGATGTCACGGTCCTCGTATTAATACTCTGCAGGGTGACTGTGTGTGACGTCACTGCTCTGGTATTAATACTCTGCAGGGTGACTGTGTGACGTCACTGCTCTGGTATTAATACTCTGCAGGGTGACTGTATGTGATGTCACTGTCCTCTTATTAATACTCTGCAGGGTGACTGTGTGACATCACTGCTCTGGTATTAATACTCTGCAGGGTGACTGATGTCACTGTCCTCTTATTAATACTCTGCAGGGTGACTGTGTGACGTCGCTGCTCTGGTATTAATACTCTGCAGGGTGACTGTGTGACGTCGCTGCTCTGGTATTAATACTCTGCAGGATGACTGTGTGTGACGTCACTGCTCTGGTATTAATACTCTGCAGGGTGACTGTGTGATGTCACTGCTCTGGTATTAATACTCTGCAGGGTGACTGTGTGTGATGTCACTGCTCTGGTATTAATACTCTGCAGGGTGACTGTGTGTGATGTCACTGCTCTGGTATTAATACTCTGCAGGGTGACTGTGTGTGATGTCACTGTCCTCTTATTAATACTCTGCAGGGTGACTGTGTGTGATGTCACTGCTCTGGTATTAATACTCTGCAGGGTGACTGTGTGTGATGTCACTGCTCTGGTATTAATACTCTGCAGGGTGACTGTGATGTCACTGTCCTCTTATTAATACTCTGCAGGGTGACTGTGTGTGATGTCACTGCTCTGGTATTAATACTCTGCAGGGTGACTGTGATGTCACTGTCCTCTTATTAATACTCTGCAGGGTGACTGTGTGTGATGTCACTGCTCTGGTATTAATACTCTGCAGGGTGACTGTGTGTGATGTCACTGCTCTGGTATTAATACTCTGCAGGGTGACTGTGTGTGATGTCACTGCTCTGGTATTAATACTCTGCAGGGTGACTGTGTGTGATGTCACTGCTCTGGTATTAATACTCTGCAGGGTGACTGTGTGTGATGTCACTGCTCTGGTATTAATACTCTGCAGGGTGACTGTGTGATGTCGCTGTCCTCGTATTAATACTCTGCAGGGTGACTGTGTGTGACGTCGCTGCTCTGGTATTAATACTCTGCAGGGTGACTGTGTGTGATGTCACTGTCCTCTTATTAATACTCTGCAGGGTGACTGTGTGTGATGTCACTGCTCTGGTATTAATACTCTGCAGGGTGACTGTGTGTGACGTCACTGCTCTGGTATTAATACTCTGCAGGGTGACTGTGTGTGATGTCACTGCTCTGGTA